>NW_024057982.1:0-74625 GCF_016432855.1 Salvelinus namaycush | reverse complement strand
GCTTCAGTTGTATCTCTCAGCAGATAGCTTCAGTTTTATCTCACAGCAGATAGCTTCAGTTTTATCTCTCAGCAGATAGCTTCAGTTTTATCTCTCATCAGATAGCTTCAGTTTTATCTCTCAGCAGATAGCTTCAGTTTTTCTCAGTAGATAGCTTCAGTTTTTATCTCAGATAACTTCAGTTGTATCTCTCAGCAGATAGCTTCAGTTTTATCTCTCATCAGATAGCTTCAGTTGTATCTCTACAGATAGCTTCAGTTTTATCTCACAGCAGATAGCTTCAGTTTTACTCACAGCAGTAGCTTCAGTTTTACCTCACAGCAGATAGCTTCAGTTTATCTCTCAGCAGATAGCTTCCGTTTTATCTCTCAGCAGATAGCTTCAGTTTTATCTCTCAGCAGATAGCTTCAGTTGTATCTCTCAGCGGATAGCTTCAGTTTTATCTCACAGCGGATAGCTTCAGTTTTATCTCTCAGCAGATAGCTTCAGTTTATCTCTCAGCAGATAGCTTCAGTTGTATCTCTCAGCAGATAGCTTCAGTTTTATCTCTCAGCAGATAGCTTCAGTTTTATCTCTCAGTAGATAGCTTCAGTTGTATCTCTCAGCAGATAGCTTCAGTTGTATCTCTCAGCAGATAGCTTCAGTTGTATCTCTCAGCAGATAGTTTCAGTTTTATCTCACAGCAGATAGCTTCAGTTTTATCTCTCAGCAGATAGTTTCAGTTTTATCTCACAGCAGATAGCTTCAGTTTTATCTCTCAGCAGATAGCTTCAGTTGTATCTCTCAGCAGATAGCTTCAGTTTTATCTCACAGCAGATAGCTTCAGTTGTATCTCTCAGCAGATAGCTTCAGTTTTATCTCACAGCAGATAGCTTCAGTTTTATCTCTCAGCAGATAGCTTCAGTTGTATCTCTCAGCAGATAGCTTCAGTTTTATCTCTCAGCAGATAGCTTCAGTTGTATCTCTCAGTAGATAGCTTCAGTTTTACCTCACAGCAGATAGCTTCAGTTTTATCTCTCAGCAGATAGCTTCAGTTTTATCTCTCAGCAGATAGCTTCAGTTGTATCTCTCAGCAGATTGCTTCAGTTTTATCTCACAGCAGATAGCTTCAGTTTTATCTCTCAGCAGATAGCGTCAGATTTATCTCACAGCAGATAGCTTCAGTTTTACCTCACAGCAGATAGCTTCAGTTTTATGTCACAGCAGATAGCTTCAGTTTTATCTCTCAGCAGATAGCTTCAGTTTTATCTCTCAGCAGATAGCTTTAGTTTTATCTCTCAGCAGATAGCTTCAGTTTTATCTCTCAGCAGATAGCTTCAGTTGTATCTCTCAGCAGATAGCTTCAGTTTTATCTCACAGCAGATAGCTTCAGTTTTATCTCTCAGCAGATAGCTTCAGTTTTATCTCTCAGCAGATAGCTTCAGTTGTATCTCTCAGCAGATAGCTTCAGTTTTATCTCTCAGCAGATAGCTTCAGTTTTATCTCAGTAGATAACTTCAGTTGTATCTCTCAGTAGATAGCTTCAGTTGTATCTCTCAGCAGATAGCTTCAGTTGTATCTCTCAGCAGATAGCTTCAGTTTTATCTCACAGCAGATAGCTTCAGTTTTACCTCACAGCAGATAGCTTCAGTTTTACCTCACAGCAGATAGCTTCAGTTTTATCTCTCAGCAGATAGCTTTCGTTTTATCTCTCAGCAGATAGCTTCAGTTTTATCTCTCAGCAGATAGCTTCAGTTGTATCTCTCAGCAGATAGCTTCAGTTTTATCTCACAGCGGATAGCTTCAGTTTTATCTCTCAGCAGATAGCTTCAGTTTTATCTCTCAGCAGATAGCTTCAGTTGTATCTCTCAGCAGATAGCTTCAGTTTTATCTCTCAGCAGATAGCTTCAGTTTTATCTCTCAGTAGATAGCTTCAGTTGTATCTCTCAGTAGATAGCTTCAGTTGTATCTCTCAGCAGATAGCTTCAGTTGTATCTCTCAGCAGATAGTTTCAGTTTTATCTCACAGCAGATAGCTTCAGTTTTATCTCTCAGCAGATAGCTTCAGTTGTATCTCTCAGCAGATAGCTTCAGTTTTATCTCACAGCAGATAGCTTCAGTTGTATCTCTCAGCAGATAGCTTCAGTTTTATCTCACAGCAGATAGCTTCAGTTTTATCTCTCAGCAGATAGCTTCAGTTGTATCTCTCAGCAGATAGCTTCAGTTTTATCTCTCAGCAGATAGCTTCAGTTTTATCTCACAGCAGATAGCTTCAGTTGTATCTCTCAGTAGATAGCTTCAGTTTTACCTCACAGCAGATAGCTTCAGTTTTATCTCTCAGCAGATAGCTTCAGTTTTATCTCTCAGCAGATAGCTTCAGTTGTATCTCTCAGCAGATTGCTTCAGTTTTATCTCACAGCAGATAGCTTCAGTTTTATCTCTCAGCAGATAGCTTCAGTTTAATCTCTCAGCAGATAGCTTCAGTTTTATCTCTCAGCAGATAGCTTCAGTTTTACCTCACAGCAGATAGCTTCAGTTTTATCTCACAGCAGATAGCTTCAGTTTTACCTCACAGCAGATAGCTTCAGTTGTATCTCTCAGCAGATAGCTTCAGTTTTATCTCTCAGCAGATAGCTTCAGTTTTATCTCTCAGCAGATAGCTTCCGTTTTATCTCACATCAGATAGCTTCAGTTGTATCTCTCAGCAGATAGCTTCAGTTTTACCTCACAGCAGATAGCTTCAGTTTTATCTCACAGCAGATAGCTTCAGTTTTACCTCACAGCAGATAGCTTCAGTTTTATGTCACAGCAGATAGCTTCAGTTTTATCTCTCAGCAGATAGCTTCAGTTTTATCTCTCAGCAGATAGCTTTAGTTTTATCTCTCAGCAGATAGCTTCAGTTTTATCTCTCAGCAGATAGCTTCAGTTGTATCTCTCAGCAGATAGCTTCAGTTTTATCTCACAGCAGATAGCTTCAGTTTTATCTCTCAGCAGATAGCTTCAGTTTTATCTCTCAGCAGATAGCTTCAGTTGTATCTCTCAGCAGATAGCTTCAGTTTTATCTCTCAGCAGATAGCTTCAGTTTTATCTCAGTAGATAACTTCAGTTGTATCTCTCAGTAGATAGCTTCAGTTGTATCTCTCAGCAGATAGCTTCAGTTGTATCTCTCAGCAGATAGCTTCAGTTTTATCTCACAGCAGATAGCTTCAGTTTTACCTCACAGCAGATAGCTTCAGTTTTACCTCACAGCAGATAGCTTCAGTTTTATCTCTCAGCAGATAGCTTCCGTTTTATCTCTCAGCAGATAGCTTCAGTTTTATCTCTCAGCAGATAGCTTCAGTTGTATCTCTCAGCAGATAGCTTCAGTTTTATCTCACAGCGGATAGCTTCAGTTTTATCTCTCAGCAGATAGCTTCAGTTTTATCTCTCAGCAGATAGCTTCAGTTGTATCTCTCAGCAGATAGCTTCAGTTTTATCTCTCAGCAGATAGCTTCAGTTTTATCTCTCAGTAGATAGCTTCAGTTGTATCTCTCAGCAGATAGCTTCAGTTGTATCTCTCAGCAGATAGCTTCAGTTGTATCTCTCAGCAGATAGTTTCAGTTTTATCTCACAGCAGATAGCTTCAGTTTTATCTCTCAGCAGATAGCTTCAGTTGTATCTCTCAGCAGATAGCTTCAGTTTTATCTCACAGCAGATAGCTTCAGTTGTATCTCTCAGCAGATAGCTTCAGTTTTATCTCACAGCAGATAGCTTCAGTTTTATCTCTCAGCAGATAGCTTCAGTTGTATCTCTCAGCAGATAGCTTCAGTTTTATCTCTCAGCAGATAGCTTCAGTTGTATCTCTCAGTAGATAGCTTCAGTTTTACCTCACAGCAGATAGCTTCAGTTTTATCTCTCAGCAGATAGCTTCAGTTTTATCTCTCAGCAGATAGCTTCAGTTGTATCTCTCAGCAGATTGCTTCAGTTTTATCTCACAGCAGATAGCTTCAGTTTTATCTCTCAGCAGATAGCTTCAGTTTAATCTCTCAGCAGATAGCTTCAGTTTTATCTCTCAGCAGATAGCTTCAGTTTTACCTCACAGCAGATAGCTTCAATTTACTATTTTTTTTATATATTTGTTTATTTATTTATTGAATATCCGAAACATACAATATACTTGCAGTGAAACCACTCAGCAACTATATCATACCAGTCATCCAACAGATTCCCATTCAGAACGACACACAGAAGCATCCAGGGTCAATGCCCTGCTCAAGGGCACGTTGACAGATCTACCACCAGGCCAAAAAACGTGAACCCGAACCCTCCAAGTTCGGGTTCCCCAATAGCTGTCCCTCAACCATTCGAGACCCCTCCCACAGTCCCCCCCAAGAAGAAAAATGTAAAAATAAAATTAATTCCATTCCCCCAAGAACCCCCCAATGCACCAACAACCAAGAGAATGAACCCCGACCCCCAAGAACCCCCCAGTGCACCAACAACCAAGAGAACTAAAGAGAAAAAGGTTAAAGACAGAAGAAAACAGCAAAAAACAATGCAACATTTTTTTAAATAATTAATACAATTTTAAACGAAGGACATCAAGGGCAACTAAAATCATAACAGCAATGCCAACTGTATATGTTTGTGTGCATGTCTGGCACTATTACATGTATGTGTGTTTTCTTGTATGTGCTTATTTGAATGAGAGTGTGTGTATATGCATGTGTACAAACACCTGCTGGTCAAAGATTTAAAATAAAAAATAATTTAAAAAAGTATATTTCAATGACACTGAGGGGCAGTGTTTTTACAACTAATGTCGGTTTGCCTGAGGATGATGACGTCAAAAAATGTACTTTTTTAATTTTAATTTAAAAAATGTATCTTTGACCATCATTCTACCTTTTACACAGCAACTCCACTCCCACTTGTCTCCAATTCCACATACCAACCCTCAGCTTCCCTCAGCCCATCCCATCTATCCCATCTATCTCTGCTGGTTACCCACTTCGGGTTTCTACTCAACACATATCTTTCAACTATGGTGTGATGTTTAATGTACAATTTCAGTCTATCTAATCGAATAGAATCCACAGATTGCGAGTTGAAGATACATCATTTTTCTAAGAGTATTAGTATATTAGTAATTGACTGACCCGGTCTCTCCAGATCTCCTAACAGAACTATTTCTAGGGTCAATTTCAGATGAATTCTATGCATTTTCAGCCATTCCTGAACCTGAGACCAGAAACAGGCTACCTGAGGGCAATACCAAAATAAATGGTCTATTGATTCTGTATCCTCACAACAAAATCTGCAGAGCTTCGACGATTGAATGCCCCAAATATTCAACATTTTGTTTGGTGGCAAGAATTCTATATAATAATTTTAGCCTAAAAGCACGAAGTCTTGTATCTTGCGTTGTTTTATATATCAACTCATTCACCCTGTACCATGGAATCGGTACATCAAAAATCTCTTCCCAACTATTTTACAATCTGTATGGCACAGTTGTCAACATCCTGGTCCTCAAATGAAAATGGTAAACTTTCCTATTTATGCAATTTTTATTCCTCCGCCAGTTTTGATCCTTTATATTGGGCAGACAGACCAGTTCCCTACCTCCTCCATGTTGATCCTTTATATTGGGCAGACAGACCAGTTCCCTACCTCCTCCATGTTGATCCTTTATATTGGGCAGACAGACCAGTTCCCTACCTCCTCCATTTTGATCCTTTATATTGGGCAGACAGACCAGTTCCCTACCTCCTCCATTTTGATCCTTTATATTGGGCAGACAGACCAGTTCCCTACCTCCTCCATGTTGATCCTTTATATTGGGCAGACCAGTTCCCTACCTCCTCCATGTTGATCCTTTATATTGGGCAGACAGACCAGTTCCCTACCTCCTCCATGTTGATCCTTTATATTGGGCAGACAGACCAGTTCCCTACCTCCTCCATGTTGATCCTTTATATTGGGCAGACAGACCAGTTCCCTACCTCCTCCTGCTGCCACCTGCCTCCTCCATTTTTGGGGTATTGCTGTAATCAATTGGTTGTACTCTTGGATTGAGGAGACCTTCCCGTACAATTCTGATAACTCCATGAAGGACATAACTCTACCATTCCAATTTACAATATCATTTAAGAACAAAATACCCTTTTCAAACATCTTTCCCATAAATATATATTTTATCATCCAGCACATTTGAGTCCAGCCATACTATTTGTTCTATCTTTTCAGGGGGATGAAATTGAAATTGCAGCCAGCTCTGCAATGCTTGATTGAAAAAGAGAGATACTTAGTCGAAAATGAGACATGGCAATCTGCACAAAGGCAAAAAGGCAATTTTTAAAGAATGGATGAGCTTTTCTTAGTAATCTACTTGAGAACCATTTAGTGTTCAAATAAAACTTTTGAATGAGTGAAGCTTTTAGAGAGATGTTTAGTGCTTTTATATCTAATAATCTCAACCCACCTAACTCATATTCATTATAAAGAAAGACCCGTTTTATTTTGTCTGGTTTAGCGTCCCAGATAAAGCGAAACATTTTGCTATGATTTGAAAAACGAATCATAAGGAGTAGGCAGCTCCATCAGTAAGTGAGTAAACTGAGATATGACTAAGGAGTTAATCAGGGTGATTTTTCCATAAAAGACAGGTATTTACCTCTCCATGGTTGCAGGAGCTGGTCCCTACAGAGTCCGTGTCTAACCCACTCTCTCTCTCTCTCTCTCTCTCTCTCCGCAGGTCCGTTGAAGCTCGTGGTCCCTACAGAGTCCGTGTCTAACCCACTCTCTCTCTCTCTCTCTCTCTCTCTCTCCGCAGGTCCGTTGAAGCTCGTGGTCCCTACAGAGTCCGTGTCTAACCCACTGTCTCTCTCTCTCTCCGCAGGTCCGTTGAAGCTCGTGGTCCCCACAGAGTCCGTGTCCTCCTACCTGGGTGACACAGCTCTGCTGCGCTGTGAGGTGACTGGGGATCCCATGCCCGTGGTACGCTGGCAGAAGAACAGAGAGGACCTGCCCCTCACCTTAACACCAGAGAGCAGAGTGGTGGTACTGCCCTCTGGATCGCTCCAGGTTAGCAAAGTCCAGCCACCAGACTCTGCCACCTACCGCTGCCTGGCAGACAACCCTGGCAGCGCCCGCACCGGCAGCGACGCAGACCTACGCGTGTTGCCAGGTAGGCGACAATAACTAACTCCTCTTGGCAGAGATATTCTAGCGTCAACAAGATGTTCTTCTGGGTTCGGAGATCAACTCCTACAGTACTTGACTGTACGGTGGGAGTGGGACACTGGGTATAATTGTAATGCAGTGAAATATCATTTATGATGAATTCATGCTTTGTCCAAATGAGTACATCATCTTGTTTTACTCCCAGCGAGCTCACAGGAAAACTTGGGTACTTTCAAGCATTTCACAATACATGTCCGGACATGTTTTACCTCAGTCACAATAGCAGATGTTTTGTTTGTTTTACGTCACCTTTGTTTTGACAGAGTCATGCGGAGACCAAGGTCTCTTTCACAGATGACCCTGTATCAAACATACATATAAAAACATAAATATAACCACATTAATATTCACATCAATATAACCACATTAATATTCACATCAATATGTCCTAGAGGCACCAATCCATCCCATTTAGAGAGCCTTGGACTGTCCTAGAGGCACCAATCCATCCCATTTAGAGAGCCTTGGACTGTCCTAGAGACACCAATCCATCCCATTTAGAGAGCCTTGGACTGTCCTAGAGACACCAATCCATCCCATTTAGAGAGCCTTGGACTGTCCTAGAGACACCAATCCATCCCATTTAGAGAGCCTTGGACTGTCCTAGAGGCACCAATCCATCCCATTTAGAGAGCCTTGGACTGTCCTAGAGACACCAATCCATCCCATTTAGAGAGCCTTGGACTGTCCTAGAGACACCAATCCATCCCATTTAGAGAGCCTTGGGCTGTCCTAGAGGCACCAATCCATCCCATTTAGAGAGCCTTGGACTGTCCTAGAGGCACCAATCCATCCCATTTAGAGAGCCTTGGACTGTCCTAGAGGCACCAATCCATCCCATTTAGAGAGCCTTGGACTGTCTGTCCTAGAGACACCAATCCATCCCATTTAGAGAGCCTTGGACTGTCTGTCCTAGAGACACCAATCCATCCCATTTAGAGAGCCTTGGACTGTCCTAGAGACACCAATCCATCCCATTTAGAGAGCCTTGGACTGTCCTAGAGACACCAATCCATCCCATTTAGAGAGCCTTGGACTGTCTGTCCTAGAGGCACCAATCCATCCCATTTAGAGAGCTTGGACTGTCCTAGAGACACCAATCCATCCCATTTAGAGAGCCTTGGACTGTCTGTCCTAGAGGCACCAATCCATCCCATTTAGAGAGCCTTGGACTGTCCTAGAGACACCAATCCATCCCATTTAGAGAGCCTTGGACTGTCCTAGAGACACCAATCCATCCCATTTAGAGAGCCTTGGACTGTCCTAGAGACACCAATCCATCCCATTTAGAGAGCCTTGGACTGTCCTAGAGACACCAATCCATCCCATTTAGAGAGCCTTGGACTGTCCTAGAGACACCAATCCATCCCATTTAGAGAGCCTTGGACTGTCCTAGAGACACCAATCCATCCCATTTAGAGAGCCTTGGACTGTCCTAGAGACACCAATCCATCCCATTTAGAGAGCCTTGGACTGTCCTAGAGACACCAATCCATCCCATTTAGAGAGCCTTGGACTGTCCTAGAGACACCAGTCCATCCCATTTAGAGAACCTTGGACTGTCCTAGAGACACCAATCCATCCCATTTAGAGAGCCTTGGACTGTCCTAGAGACACCAATCCATCCCATTTAGAGAGCCTTGGACTGTCCTAGAGACACCAATCCATCCCATTTAGAGAGCCTTGGGCTGTCCTAGAGACACCAATCCATCCCATTTAGAGAGCCTTGGACTGTCTGTCCTAGAGACACCAATCCATCCCATTTAGAGAGCCTTGGACTGTCCTAGAGGCACCAATCCATCCCATTTAGAGAGCCTTGGGCTGTCCTAGAGACACCAATCCATCCCATTTAGAGAGCCTTGGACTGTCTGTCCTAGAGACACCAATCCATCCCATTTAGAGAGCCTTGGACTGTCCTAGAGGCACCAATCCATCCCATTTAGAGAGCCTTGGACTGTCCTAGAGGCACCAATCCATCCCATTTAGAGAGCCTTGGACTGTCCTAGAGACACCAATCCATCCCATTTAGAGAGCCTTGGACTGTCCTAGAGGCACCAATCCATCCCATTTAGAGAGCCTTGGACTGTCCTAGAGACACCAGTCCATCCCATTTAGAGAGCCTTGGACTGTCTGTCCTAGAGACATCAATCCATCCCATTTAGAGAGCCTTGGACTGTCTGTCCTAGAGACACCAATCCATCCCATTTAGAGAGCCTTGGACTGTCTGTCCTAGAGACACCAATCCATCCCATTTAGAGAGCCTTGGACTGTCTATCCTAGAGACACCAATCCATCCCATTTAGAGAGCCTTGGACTGTCCTAGAGACACCAATCCATCCCATTTAGAGAGCCTTGGACTGTCCTAGAGGCACCAATCCATCCCATTTAGAGAGCCTTGGACTGTCCTAGAGACACCAATCCATCCCATTTAGAGAGCCTTGGACTGTCCTAGAGACACCAATCCATCCCATTTAGAGAGCCTTGGACTGTCCTAGAGGCACCAATCCATCCCATTTAGAGAGCCTTGGACTGTCCTAGAGACACCAATCCATCCCATTTAGAGAGCCTTGGACTGTCCTAGAGACACCAATCCATCCCATTTAGAGAGCCTTGGACTGTCTGTCCTAGAGACACCAATCCATCCCATTTAGAGAGCCTTGGACTGTCCTAGAGACACCAATCCATCCCATTTAGAGAGCCTTGGACTGTCCTAGAGACACCAATCCATCCAATTTAGAGAACCTTGGACTGTCCTAGAGGCACCAATCCATCCCATTTAGAGAGCCTTGGACTGTCTATCCTAGAGACACCAATCCATCCCATTTAGAGAGCCTTGGACTGTCTATCCTAGAGACACCAATCCATCCCATTTAGAGAGCCTTGGACTGTCCTAGAGACACCAATCCATCCCATTTAGAGAGCCTTGGACTGTCCTAGAGCCTTGGAGATTATTCCACAAGTAAGGTGCCAAAACTCTAACAGCAGATGTACATAACTGGTTGAATATGGAAGGTATCTCCAGAGCTAGACATCTCTCAACCGCGTCTGGTATCTCTGTCCTTTGACCTCCAGCATGATGAATATCCCTGATGTTGTCAGGACGTCGTGTAATTTGATCACTACAGCTGATCCTAGATTTAACAATAAATGAATGTACTCTAGTTCAAAATGTACTCTTGTCTTATCCTTTAAAGGGCTTTGTAGTCTGTACAGTTCAGGTCTCTGAGGAGAAGACATTGATTGATGAGCGGATGGATATATCACATAATCCTCTTCCTCTGTATGTGACCTTTACAGTCCGAGAGACACAACATCATTAAGAGAGACTAAAGAGCTCATCCAGCCGCTGAACTTGTTTGTCCCCAACTACTCACGATTGAGTGGATCATTCTATGCAGTTCCTCCTGATCACAGCAGAACAGACGTTGATGTCACAACAGAATGGAGCAGACGGGACATTCGGTACATATTTATTCTGAACACAATGGCTGTTAACCCTGAGTCTCCTGATGTAGTGGTGGAGACTGTTAACCCTGAGTCTCCTGATGTAGTGTAGGAGACTGTTAACCCTGAGTCTCCTGATGTAGTGTAGGAGACGGTTAACCCTGAGTCTCCTGATGTAGTGGTGGAGACTGTTAACCCTGAGTCTCCTGATGTAGTGTAGGAGACTGTTAACCCTGAGTCTCCTGATGTAGTGTAGGAGACGGTTAACCCTGAGTTTCCTGATGTAGTGTAGGAGACGGTTAAACCTGAGTCTCCTGATGTAGTGTAGGACACTGTTAACCCTGAGTCTCCTGATGTAGTGTAGGAGACTGTTAACCCTGAGTCTCCTGATGTAGTGTATGGGACTGTTAACCCTGAGTCTCCTGATGTAGTGTAGGACACTGTTAACCCTGAGTCTCCTGATGTAGTGTAGGACACTGTTAACCCTGAGTCTCCTGATGTAGTGTATGGGACTGTTAACCCTGAGTCTCCTGATGTAGTGTAGGACACTGTTAACCCTGAGTCTCCTGATGTAGTGTAGGAGACTGTTAACCCTGAGTCTCCTGATGTAGTGTAGGAGACTGTTAACCCTGAGTCTCCTGATGTAGTGTATGGGACTGTTAACCCTGAATCTCCTGATGTAGTGTAGGAGACTGTTAACCCTGAGTCTCCTGATGTAGTGTAGGAGACTGTTAACCCTGAGTTTCCTGATGTAGTGTAGGAGACGGTTAAACCTGAGTCTCCTGATGTAGTGTAGGAGACTGTTAACCCTGAGTCTCCTGATGTAGTGTAGGAGACTGTTAACCCTGAGTCGCCTGATGTAGTGTCGGAGACTGTTAACCCTGAATCTCCTGATGTAGTGTAGGAGACTGTTAACCCTGAGTCTCCTGATGTAGTGTAGGAGACTGTTAACCCTGAGTCTCCTGATGTAGTGTAGGAGACTGTTATCCCTGAGTCTCCTGATGTAGTGTAGGAGACTGTTATCCCTGAGTCTCCTGATGTAGTGTAGGAGACTGTTAACCCTGAGTCTCCTGATGTAGTGTATGGGACTGTTAACCCTGAGTCTCCTGATGTAGTGTAGGAGACTGTTAACCCTGAGTCTCCTGATGTAGTGTAGGAGACTGTTAACCCTGAGTCTCCTGATGTAGTGTAGGAGACTGTTAACCCTGAGTCTCCTGATGTAGTGTAGGAGACTGTTAACCCTGAGTCTCCTGATGTAGTGTAGGAGACTGTTAACCCTGAGTCTCCTGATGTAGTGTAGGAGACTGTTAACCCTGAGTCTCCTGATGTAGTGTAGGAGACTGTTAACCCTGAGTCTCCTGATGTAGTGTATGGGACTGTTAACCCTGAGTCTCCTGATGTAGTGTAGGAGACTGTTAACCCTGAGTCTCCTGATGTAGTGTAGGAGACTGTTAACCCTGAGTCTCCTGATGTAGTGTAGGAGACTGTTAAACCTGAGTCTCCTGATGTAGTGTAGGAGACTGTTAACCCTGAGTCTCCTGATGTAGTGTAGGAGACTGTTAACCCTGAGTCTCCTGATGTAGTGTAGGAGACTGTTAACCCTGAATCTCCTGATGTAGTGTAGGAGACTGTTAACCCTGAATCTCCTGATGTAGTGTAGGAGACTGTTAACCCTGAGTCTCCTGATGTAGTGTAGGAGACGGTTAACCCTGAGTCTCCTGATGTAGTGTAGGAGACGGTTAAACCTGAGTCTCCTGATGTAGTGTAGGAGACTGTTAACCCTGAGTCTCCTGATGTAGTGTAGGAGACTGTTAACCCTGAGTCTCCTGATGTAGTGTAGGAGACGGTTAAACCTGAGTCTCCTGATGTAGTGTAGGAGACTGTTAACCCTGAGTCTCCTGATGTAGTGTAGGAGACTGTTAACCCTGAGTCTCCTGATGTAGTGTAGGAGACTGTTAACCCTGAGTCTCCTGATGTAGTGTAGGACACTGTTAACCCTGAGTCTCCTGATGTAGTGTAGGAGACGGTTAACCCTGAGTCTCCTGATGTAGTGTAGGACACTGTTAACCCTGAGTCTCCTGATGTAGTGTAGGAGACGGTTAACCCTGAGTCTCCTGATGTAGTGTAGGAGACTGTTAACCCTGAGTCTCCTGATGTAGTGTAGGACACTGTTAACCCTGAGTCTCCTGATGTAGTGTAGGAGACTGTTAACCCTGAGTCTCCTGATGTAGTGTAGGAGACTGTTAACCCTGAGTCTCCTGATGTAGTGTAGGAGACTGTTAACCCTGAGTCTCCTGATGTAGTGTAGGAGACTGTTAACCCTGAGTCTCCTGATGTAGTGTAGGAGACTGTTAACCCTGAGTCTCCTGATGTAGTGTAGGAGACTGTTAACCCTGAGTCTCCTGATGTAGTGTAGGAGACGGTTAACCCTGAGTCTCCTGATGTAGTGTAGGAGACTGTTAACCCTGAGTCTCCTGATGTAGTGTAGGAGACTGTTAACCCTGAGTCTCCTGATGTAGTGTAGCAGGTAACAGGTAACGGTGACATCGGTTTGCACAACCGGTTCCAGTTGTAAAGTAGTGATCGTAGCGTTGTTACCGTTGCCACGGTGATCGCGTTGTAACGACCCAGGAAGTAACATCTGCAGTAACAGTAGGCGTTGCTAGGAAACTCTTAGCGATCACGTGAATCAATAGCATTCCAAGTTGCTGTGTGAGAAGACTCCAGTCAAATGAATATCCAGATTGACTAGCTAAAAACAAGTGTCCCAAATGGTGCCCTGTTCCCTTTATAGTGCACTACTATTGATCAGGACCTAGATATAGGATACCATTTGGGATGTCCACCTCACAGTCTACTTTGATAGTTAAAGTTTTAATCAATGAATTGTTTTTCCTTATCAGAGGTGGATGGGATCAAACTCAAGGTTCAGACATGATCAAAAGAGATTGAGTGAATATCCTGTGGTGTCCTGATCTCCAACCAACTCATTAACGTGGGATATGGAATACACAAGTTAGTCCCTTGTGTGTTTGCATCCTAAACGGCATTCTATATAGTGCACAGGGCTCCATAGGGCTCGGTTAAAAATGTAGTGCACTATATATGGAATAAGGGCCCCATTTGAGATGCTGCTCTCTCATTGTGAATGTTAACACTCTACAAACGTAGTGTGGTCAATGTGCTGACAGCTGTTTCTGTGCCCGGTGTAGACCTGCCTGTGTCGACACCCGTGTCTACGAATTAATTAAACAGGCAATCTGGGATTGGCCATACATCTTTTGGACTTTTAAATGCATGATATATATAGCCATTGATTCTAGATGAATATATATATATATATTTGAAACTCCTCGTGAGCATTTTATGTTCAACTTTCATACCCCACCGGTACCCAGAATATAAGCTTGTTTAAACAAACACTGTAAGGTCTCAAAACAGTCCCCGCATCCATAACTCTGTCTATGAATTTGAGAGTGGTTACATTTCTCCAGCCCCGTCCCTCAGTGGCCGGCTGACCGCTTTGTCGTTTGGTTCGTTTGAATCCCAGACTGCCCTTTAAACCATCAGAATGTCCTTTCCTCTCCCGTTCCTCTCCCGTTCCTCTCCTGCTGCTTCCATCCACCCCGGCCCCTCAACGTCCTGATTAGATATTTAAGTAATAAAGCCTGAGGAGGTGTGGCCATTATGGCCATTATACCACGACGAAGGACTGTTATTAGGCACGAAGCAACGCGGATACAGACATTAGCCGTGTTATATTGGCAATATGCCACAAACCACCAAGGTGCCTTATTGCTATTATTAGCTATTATTAGCTATTATTAGCTATTATTAGCTATTATTAGCTATTATTAGCTGGTTACCGACGTAATTAATACCCATGGTATTCGATGTGTTATACCATGCCTTTCAGCCAATCAGCATTCAGGGCTCGACCCACCCAGTTTATAATTGATCTTAATTCACTACACCTCGCTGGGCTTTTAGACAGTAGTGTTGTGAAGTCAACGTACTGTCCTGTCAGATCGACGGTCTGAACTAGGGTTAGATGGGGTTAAATAGAGGAATGGGTCGGTGTTTCTTTTAGAGAGGGTTAATAGTTGGCAGGTAAATGTTCCTTTTACGTTTTTTCCCAGTGTTGTATTAATTACCGTATTAAGAATTGAATGTAGGCAAGTCGTGCATGGCCTCACACACCAGAAAGAGTAGAGGGCGGTGTGTGCACCTAAAAATGGTATGTGATCCGCCAACCAAATCCTGAAGAAGAAGAAGAAACCTAGCCAACTGACCACACTGTCATTTTTGGGGTATTGTGTGTAGATGGGTTTGGAAAGAAAACACATGTAATCCATTTTAAATTCAGGCTGTAACACAACAAAATGTGGAACAAGTCAAGGGGTATACGCCTGGTTCCTCTCTAGGTTTCTTCCTAGGTTTTGGCCTTTCTAGGGAGTTTTTCCTAGCCACCGTGCTTCTACACCTGCATTGCTTGCTGTTTGGGGTTTTAGGCTGGGTTTCTGTACAGCACTTCGAGATATTAGCTGATGTACGAAGGGCTATATAAAATAAACTTGATATACATCTTTTCTGAAGGCAGATTAGAGTCTTCACTCCCGTGAGACATAGCTATAGGCCCGTATGTCATTAGGCAATCACATGTTATTACAACTTGTGAAAGCAACCAAGTCAAGCTTGGGGAAAATCTAAGGATTTCTTTACAAAATGCTGCCTATTTTCTTACAATTTTCTTACAACACAATCCAATGAAATGGGTGTCTGTCCCTGTCCCTGTCGTGCTGTGCTGTGCTGTGCTGTGCTGTGCTGTGCTGTGCTGTGCTGTGCTGTGCTGTGCTGTGCTGTGCTGTGCTGTGCTGTGCTGTGCTGTGCTGTGCTGTGCTGTGCTAGGCAGGCAGGCAGGCAGGCAGGCAGGCAGGCAGGCAGGCAGGCAGGCAGGCAGGCAGGCAGGCAGGCAGGCAGGCAGGCAGGCAGGCAGGCAGGCAGGCAGGCAGGCAGGCAGGCAGGCAGACTTGTACAACTAACCTTGTGGGACAAAAATCATATTTTCCCTAACCTGTAGCCTAACCCTAACCTTAACCCAAACCTTAACCCAAAAACCTAACCTTAACCATTAAACTAACCCTAGCTCCTAACCATTAACCTAATTCTAACCCTAACCCTAACACTAATTCTAACCTTAACAATAACCCTAACTTTAACCTGAAAACCTTAACCCTAAACCTAACCCTTAAACTAATTCTAACCTTAACCCAAACCCCCCTAGAAATAGCATTTGACCTTGTGGGGACTAACAAAATGTCCCCAGTTGGTCAAAATGTTGTTTTTTACTATTCTTGTAGGGACTTCTGGTCCAAGTATAGTTAAACACATTCATAATTTGGTTACCTGTCAAGTCTTTTCTGGATGTGTCTGCCTACATAACCAAGGGTTATGGAGGGTCAGCCTATTTCACTTCTATCTGATAGTCAAATACTCTGGAGCCCTCAGTCTACCTGACGCCCGCCCGCCCGCCCGCCCGCCCGCCCGCCCGCCCGCCCGCCCGCCCGCCCGCCCGCCCGCCCGCCCGTCCGTCCGTCCGTCCGTCCGTCCGTCCGTCCGTCCGTCCGTCCGTCCGTCCGTCCGTCCGTCCGTCCGTCCGTCCGTCCGTCCGTCAGATAACCCATTATTTAGCTCTATTGTTATGTCTGCCTGGGCTTTGTGTTGTTAGGGAAATAAAATCAGGTTTGGATCTAAATTGCAGGTATTGAAGTGAGAAAACTAACAATCCTGTTGAAGGAATCCCCCAGTGTAGGGGGTCACTCAGCTGTGACTGTCTGAATGGAGTCACTTTTGCAGGTTAGGTTTATTTGGGCGGCAGGTAGCCTAGTGGTTAGAGTGTTGGACTAGTAATCGAAAGGCTGCAAGATCAAATCCCCGAGCTGACAAGGTACAAAATCTGTTGTTCTGCCCCCTGAACAAGGCCGTTAACCCACTGTTCCCCGGTAGGCTGTCATTGAAAATAAGAATTTGTTCTTAACTGACTTGTCTAGTTAATTAAAGGTAAAATCAAGCCTCTGTTGCTGGCATTCTGAAGTATAAGGTAGCTGAAACAGAGAATTGTGGGTAAAGGCGCACATGCTGTCACATGTGTTGTCACATCTTTCGATTGTTTTTGCCATTATGGTCCGTCAGGGTGTGCAACAGGGATGTGTGTTGTTGCCTCTTTACAATTGCATTTGCCCTCAGCAACGACTAGTCTAACCACAGAGCTTGTTAGGAGGACTAGTCTGACCACATAGCTTGTTAGGAGGACTAGTCTAACCACAGAGCTTGTTAGGAGGACTAGTCTAACCACAGAGCTTGTTAGGAGGACTAGTCTAACCACAGAGCTTGTTAGGAGGACTAGTCTGACCACAGAGCTTGTTAGGAGAAGGACTAGTCTAACCACAGAGCTTGTTAGGAGAAGGACTAGTCTGACCACAGAGCTTGTTAGGAGAAGGACTAGTCTGACCACAGAGCTTGTTAGGAGAAGGACTAGTCTAACCACAGAGCTTGTTAGGAGAAGGACTAGTCTAACCACAGAGCTTGTTAGGAGGACTAGTCTGACCACAGAGCTTGTTAGGAGAAGGACTAGTCTAACCACAGAGCTTGTTAGGAGGACTAGTCTAACCACAGAGCTTGATAGGAGGACTAGTCTAACCACAGAGCTTGATAGGAGGACTAGTCTGACCACAGAGCTTGATAGGAGAAGGACTAGTCTAACCACAGAGCTTGTTAGGAGAAAGACTAGTCTAACCACAGAGCTTGCTAGGAGAAGGACTAGTCTAACCACAGAGCTTGTTAGGAGGACTAGTCTAACCACAGAGCTTGATAGGAGGACTAGTCTAACCACAGAGCTTGTTAGGAGAAGGACTAGTCTAACCACAGAGCTTGTTAGGAGGACTAGTCTAACCACAGAGCTTGATAGGAGGACTAGTCTAACCACAGAACTTGTTAGGAGGACTAGTCTAACCACAGAGCTTGATAGGAGGACTAGTCTAACCACAGAGCTTGATAGGAGGACTAGTCTGACCACAGAGCTTGTTAGGAGGACTAGTCTAACCACAGAGCTTGATAGAAGGACTAGTCTAACCACAGAGCTTGTTAGGAGGACTAGTCTGACCACAGAGCTTGATAGGAGGACTAGTCTAACCACAGAGCTTGATAGGAGGACTAGTCTAACCACAGAACTTGATAGGAGATGAGACAATACTAACAAAAATAACATTGAAGGAAAAGAGATAGCAGAAAGAACATTTTGATAAGGAACAGACAAAGATAACAAAAATACAATTTTAGTGAACAATTATCGTGGGTTTCTTCTGGCCACACAGATATAATGTTTTTTTAAACAACGCCTTAGGGAATATTGGCATCAGGATTAGAAGAAATCAAATAGTTTGGATCATTTTTCCCATTGAAATATGAACTCATTCATCCACTGATAACCACTCGTTTAATTAACGCAGCCCAAAGCCACTGTCTTAAGCAGTTTGTGTTTTAAGCAGTTTGGAACCAGTGTTTTAATCAGTTTGGAACCAGTGTTCTAAGCAGTTTGGAACCAGTGTTTTAATCAGTTTGGAACCAGTGTTCTAAGCAGTTTGGAACCAGTGTTTTAAGCAGTTTGGAACCAGTGTTCTAAGCAGTTTGGAACCAGTGTTTTAAGCAGTTTGGAACCAGTGTTTTAAGCAGTTTGGAACCAGTGTTTTAAGCAGTTTGGAACCAGTGTTTTAAGCAGTTTGGAACCAGTGTTTTAAGCAGTTTGGAACCAGTGTTTTAAGCAGTTTGGAACCAGTGTTTTAAAAGAGCAATCAGTAGTTGAAACAATAACAAAGCGGCTCCTGCCCCTGTTTCAGTAAAACGCTGATGGATGGGGCTGGAGAAAATGTAACCACTTTCAAATTCATAGACAGAACTATGGATACAAGGACTGACCATCCATGATATTAAACTATAGTTTTAACCATGTTATGAGGCTATATAGTGTTTGTTTACATTTACTTTGTTTCCAAACATTGGAGTAAAACAAGGTTATATTTTGGGGTGCTGATTGGGTATGACAGTTCAACACAGGTCACGAGGCCTTTATAAGTTATATTCTTCAAGAATCAATGGGTACATATAATTCATGTCTAAGTCCCAAAATGGATGTAGCAACTACAGATTGACCCTTTAACCTTTGTGTGGCGTTCATGTTTTTGTTTTTCACCCAATGTTCACGGGTCTGATGGACCCTCAACATGATTGGGTTTTTAAAACAAATACAGCCATAACAATTTACGTAAAAATAGTTCATACTTAGATGTTGACTTATATTAATTACAAGCAATATAGGCAGCATGGTTAATATAGACAGTATACATGGTTAATATAGACAGCATGGTTAATATAGACAGTATACATGGTTAATATAGACAGTATACATGGTTAATATAGACAGTATACATGGTTAATATAGACAGTATACATGGTTAATATAGACAGCATGGTTAATATAGACAGTATACATGGTTAATATAGACAGTATACATGGTTAATATAGACAGTATACATGGTTAATATAGACAGCATGGTTAATATAGACAGTATACATGGTTAATATAGACAGTATACATGGTTAATATAGACAGTATACATGGTTAATATAGACAGCATGGTTAATATAGACAGTATACATGGTTAATATAGACAGTATACATGGTTAATATAGACAGTATACATGGTTAATATAGACAGTATACATGGTTAATATAGACAGCATGGTTAATATAGACAGTATACATGGTTAATATAGACAGTATACATGGTTAATATAGACAGCATGGTTAATATAGACAGTATACATGGTTAATATAGACAGTATACATGGTTAATATAGACAGTATACATGGTTAATATAGACAGTATACATGGTTAATATAGACAGTATACATGGTTAATATAGACAGTATACATGGTTAATATAGACAGCATGGTTAATATAGACAGTATACATGGTTAATATAGACAGTATACATGGTTAATATAGACAGTATACATGGTTAATATAGACAGCATGGTTAATATAGACAGTATACATGGTTAATATAGACAGTATACATGGTTAATATAGACAGTATACATGGTTAATATAGACAGCATGGTTAATATAGACAGTATACATGGTTAATATAGACAGTATACATGGTTAATATAGACAGTATACATGGTTAATATACACAGTATACATGGTTAATATAGACAGTATACATGGTTAATATAGACAGCATGGTTAATATAGACAGTATACATGGTTAATATAGACAGTATACATGGTTAATATAGACAGCATGGTTAATATAGACAGTATACATGGTTAATATAGACAGTATACATGGTTAATATAGACAGCATGGTTAATATAGACAGCATGGTTAATATAGACAGTATACATGGTTAATATAGACAGTATACATGGTTAATATAGACAGTATACATGGTTAATATAGACAGAATACATGGTTAATATAGACAGTATGGTTAATATAGACAGTATACATGGTTAATATAGACAGTATACATGGTTAATATAGACAGTATACATGGTTAATATAGACAGTATACATGGTTAATATAGACAGTATACATGGTTAATATAGACAGTATACATGGTTAATATAGACAGCATGGTTAATATAGACAGCATGGTTAATATAGACAGTATACATGGTTAATATAGACAGTATACATGGTTAATATAGACAGCATGGTTAATATAGACATTATACGTGGTTAATATAGACAGTATACATGATTAATATAGACAGCATGGTTAATATAGACATTATACATGGTTAATATAGACAGTATACATGGTTAATATAGACAGTATACATGGTTAATATAGACAGTATACATGGTTAATATAGACAGTATACATGGTTAATATAGACAGCATGGTTAATATAGACAGAATACATGGTTAATATAGACAGTATACATGGTTAATATAGACAGCATGGTTAATATAGACAGTATACATGGTTAATATAGACAGTATACATGGTTAATATAGACAGTATACATGGTTAATATAGACAGCATGGTTAATATAGACAGTATACATGGTTAATATAGACAGTATACATGGTTAATATAGACAGCATGGTTAATATAGACAGCATACATGGTTAATATAGACAGTATACATGGTTAATATAGACAGTATACATGGTTAATATAGACAGCATGGTTAATATAGACAGAATACATGGTTAATATAGACAGAATACATGGTTAATATAGACAGTATACATGGTTAATATAGACAGTATACATGGTTAATATAGACAGTATACATGGTTAATATAGACAGTATACATGGTTAATATAGACAGTATACATGGTTAATATAGACAGTATACATGGTTAATATAGACAGTATACATGGTTAATATAGACAGCATGGTTAATATAGACAGCATGGTTAATATAGACAGTATACATGGTTAATATAGACAGCATACATGGTTAATATAGACAGTATACATGGTTAATATAGACAGTATACATGGTTAATATAGACAGCATGGTTAATATAGACAGTATACATGGTTAATATAGACAGTATACATGGTTAATATAGACAGTATACATGGTTAATATAGACAGTATACAGGTTAATATAGACAGCATGGTTAATATAGACAGCATGGTTAATATAGACAGTGTACATGGTTAATATAGACAGTATACATGGTTAATATAGACAGTATACAGGTTAATATAGACAGTATACATGGTTAATATAGACAGCATGGTTAATATAGACAGTATACATGGTTAATATAGACAGCATGGTTAATATAGACAGTATACATGGTTAATATAGACAGCATGGTTAATATAGACAGTATACATGGTTAATATAGACAGTATACAGGTTAATATAGACAGCATGGTTAATATAGACAGTATACATGGTTAATATAGACAGTATACATGGTTAATATAGACAGTATACATGGTTAATATAGACAGTATACATGGTTAATATAGACAGTATACATGGTTAATATAGACAGCATGGTTAATATAGACAGTATACATGGTTAATATAGACAGTATACATGGTTAATATAGACAGTATACATGGTTAATATAGACAGGATGGTTAATATAGACATTATACGTGGTTAATATAGACAGTATACATGATTAATATAGACAGCATGGTTAATATAGACATTATACATGGTTAATATAGACAGTATACATGGTTAATATAGACAGTATACATGGTTAATATAGACAGCATGGTTAATATAGACAGAATACATGGTTAATATAGACAGTATACATGGTTAATATAGACAGCATGGTTAATATAGACAGTATACATGGTTAATATAGACAGTATACATGGTTAATATAGACAGCATGGTTAATATAGACAGTATACATGGTTAATATAGACAGTATACATGGTTAATATAGACAGTATACATGGTTAATATAGACAGCATGGTTAATATAGACAGTATACATGGTTAATATAGACAGCATACATGGTTAATATAGACAGCATGGTTAATATAGACAGTATACATGGTTAATATAGACAGCATGGTTAATATAGACAGTATACATGGTTAATATAGACAGCATGGTTAATATAGACAGCATGGTTAATATAGACAGTATACATGGTTAATATAGACAGTATACATGGTTAATATAGACAGTATACATGGTTAATATAGACAGTATACATGGTTAATATAGACAGTATACATGGTTAATATAGACAGTATACATGGTTAATATAGACAGTATACATGGTTAATATAGACAGCATGGTTAATATAGACAGTATACATGGTTAATATAGACAGCATACATGGTTAATATAGACAGCATGGTTAATATAGACAGTATACATGGTTAATATAGACAGCATACATGGTTAATATAGACAGCATGGTTAATATACAGTATACATGGTTAATATAGACAGTATACATGGTTAATATAGACAGTATACATGGTTAATATAGACAGCATGGTTAATATAGACAGTATACATGGTTAATATAGACAGTATACATGGTTAATATAGACAGTATACATGGTTAATATAGACAGCATGGTTAATATAGACAGCATGGTTAATATAGACAGTATACATGGTTAATATAGACAGCATGGTTAATATAGACAGCATGGTTAATATAGACAGCATGGTTAATATAGACAGCATACATGGTTAATATAGACAGTATACATGGTTAATATAGACAGTATACATGGTTAATATAGACAGCATGGTTAATATAGACAGCATGGTTAATATAGACAGTATACATGGTTAATATAGACAGCATGGTTAATATAGACAGCATGGTTAATATAGACAGTATACATGGTTAATATAGACAGTATACAGGTTAATATAGACAGCATGGTTAATATAGACAGTATACATGGTTAATATAGACAGTATGCACGGTTAATATAGACAGCATGGTTAATATAGACAGTATACATGGTTAATATAGACAGTATACAGGTTAATATAGACAGCATGGTTAATATAGACAGTATACATGGTTAATATAGACAGTATACATGGTTAATATAGACAGCATGGTTAATATAGACAGTATACATGGTTAATATAGACAGTATACAGGTTAATATAGACAGCATGGTTAATATAGACAGTATACATGGTTAATATAGACAGTATGCACGGTTAATATAGACAGCATGGTTAATATAGACAGTATACATGGTTAATATAGACAGCATGGTTAATATAGACAGCATGGTTAATATAGACAGCATGGTTAATATAGACAGTATACATGGTTAATATAGACAGTATACAGGTTAATATAGACAGCATGGTTAATATAGACAGTATACATGGTTAATATAGACAGTATACATGGTTAATATAGACAGTATACATGGTTAATATAGACAGCATGGTTAATATAGACAGTATACATGGTTAATATAGACAGTATACATGGTTAATATAGACAGTATACATGGTTAATATAGACAGCATGGTTAATATAGACAGTATACATGGTTAATATAGACAGTATACAGGTTAATATAGACAGCATGGTTAATATAGACAGTATACATGGTTAATATAGACAGTATGCACGGTTAATATAGACAGTATACATGGTTAATATAGACAGTATACATGGTTAATATAGACAGCATGGTTAATATAGACAGTATACATGGTTAATATTTGCCATTTACCTCTGCTAGATCACATCAATAAAAGCACTATTTATTTTTGGAGAGAAAATGTGATTTTTCTAAACCAAAATAATTTATAATCAAGACTTGGGAGGAATAAATCATGTTGATCTTGAATAAATATAAATGAAACAAGGTTTTTTCATCACTATTGATGTTTACTGCTTTGAACTGAACACATTTTACATGCAGTATTTTGTAAAATTGAACCCAAATTAAGGCCGGTCTACACACCACATGAGAGACAGAGTTTTACTGTGTGTGTGTGTTTGTTGCCAATGTATTTCTTGCACTTGATGCAATAAGTGTCTTCCTGTCCTTCTTGGGTCCACACACATCGCAGTGCTTTGTTGCTATCAGCTGCAATCTACAATGTTCAGGAGTCTCACTCACATATATAGTTACAGCAGGCCAAGGTAGGAAAGTCAAACACACACACACACACACACACACACACACACACACACACACACACACACACACACACACACACACACACACACACACACACACACACACACACACACACGCAGCAACATCACTCACACTTACTTCCTGTATTGGAGTTGCTGGTTCTGTGGGTCGGGTGGATGGGGCACCAGCGTCCTCCTCCTGAATCCTCCTCACGATGGCTGCAGAAAGGGAAATGGGGGGATACCTAGTCAGTTGTAAAGGGAAATGGGGGATACCTAGTCAGTTGTAAAGGGAAAGGGGGATACCTAGTCAGTTGTAAAGGGAAAGGGGGATACCTAGTCAGTTGTAAAGGGAAAGGGGGATACCTAGTCAGTTGTAAAGGGAAAGGGGGATACCTAGTCAGTTGTAAAGGGAAATGGGGGATACCTAGTCAGTTGTAAAGGGAAAGGGGGATACCTAGTCAGTTGGAAAGGGAAAGGGGGATACCTAGTCAGTTGTAAAGGGAAAGGGAGATACCTAGTCAGTTGTAAAGGGAAAGGGGGATACCTAGTCAGTTGTAAAGGGAAAGGGGGA
This sequence comes from Salvelinus namaycush, assembly GCF_016432855.1. Taxonomy (NCBI): domain Eukaryota; kingdom Metazoa; phylum Chordata; class Actinopteri; order Salmoniformes; family Salmonidae; genus Salvelinus; species Salvelinus namaycush. The sequence continues at coordinate 49,690 of NW_024057982.1, read as the reverse complement.
TACCTAGTCAGTTGTAAAGGGAAATGGGGGATACCTAGTCAGTTGGAAAGGGGGATACCTAGTCAGTTGTAAAGGGAAAGGGGGATACCTAGTCAGTTGTAAAGGGAAAGGGGGATACCTAGTCAGTTGGAAAGGGAAAGGGGGATACCTAGTCAGTTGTAAAGGGAAAGGGGGATACCTAGTCAGTTGGAAAGGGGGATACCTAGTCAGTTGTAAAGGGAAAGGGGGATACCTAGTCAGTTGGAAAGGGAAATGGGGGATACCTAGTCAGTTGTAAAGGGAAAGGGGGATACCTAGTCAGTTGGAAAGGGAAAGGGGGATACCTAGTCAGTTGTAAAGGGAAAGGGAGATACCTAGTCAGTTGGAAAGGGAAAGGGGGATACCTAGTCAGTTGGAAAGGGAAAGGGGGATACCTAGTCAGTTGTAAAGGGAAAGGGGGATACCTAGTCAGTTGGAAAGGGAAAGGGGGATACCTAGTCAGTTGGAAAGGGAAAGGGGGATACCTAGTCAGTTGTAAAGGGAAAGGGAGATACCTAGTCAGTTGTAAAGGGAAAGGGGGATACCTAGTCAGTTGGAAAGGGAAAGGGGGATACCTAGTCAGTTGTAAAGGGAAAGGGAGATACCTAGTCAGTTGTAAAGGGAAAGAGGGATACCTAGTCAGTTGGAAAGGGGGATATCTAGTCAGTTGTAAAGGGAAAGGGGGATACCTAGTCAGTTGGAAAGGGAAAGGGGGATACCTAGTCAGTTGTAAAGGGAAAGGGAGATACCTAGCCAGTTGTAAAGGGAAAGGTGGATACCTAGTCAGTTGGAAAGGGAAAGGGGGATATCTAGTCAGTTGGAAAGGGAAAGGGGGGATACCTAGTCAGTTGGAAAGGGAAAGGGGGATACCTAGTCAGTTGTAAAGGGAAAGGGAGATACCTAGTCAGTTGTAAAGGGAAAGGGGGATACCTAGTCAGTTGGAAAGGGAAAGGGGGATACCTAGTCAGTTGGAAAAGGAAAGGGGGATATCTAGTCAGTTGGAAAGGGAAAGGGGGGATACCTAGTCAGTTGGAAAGGGGGATACCTAGTCAGTTGTAAAGGGAAAGGGAGATACCTAGTCAGTTGTAAAGGGAAAGGGGGATACCTAGTCAGTTGGAAAGGGAAAGGGGGATACCTAGTCAGTTTTAAAGGGAAAGGGGGATACCTAGTCAGTTGTAAAGGGAAAGGGGGATACCTAGTCAGTTGGAAAGGGAAAGGGGGATACCTAGTCAGTTGTAAAGGGAAAGGGAGATACCTAGTCAGTTGTAAAGGGAAAGGGGGATACCTAGTCAGTTGTAAAGGGAAAGGGGGATACCTAGTCAGTTGGAAAGGGAAAGGGGGATACCTAGTCAGTTGGAAAGGGAAAGGGGGATACCTAGTCAGTTGGAAAGGGAAAGGGGGATGCCTAGTCAGTTGTAAAGGGAAAGGGGGATACCTAGTCAGTTGGAAAGGGAAAGGGGGATACCTAGTCAGTTGGAAAGGGAAAGGGGGATACCTAGTCAGTTGGAAAGGGGGATACCTAGTCAGTTGTAAAGGGGGATACCTAGTCAGTTGGAAAGGGAAAGGGGGATACCTAGTCAGTTGGAAAGGGGGATACCTAGACAGTTGGAAAGGGAAAGGGGGATACCTAGTCATTTGGAAAGGGAAAGGGGGATACCTAGTCAGTTGGAAAGGGGGATACCTAGTCAGTTGGAAAGGGAAAGGGGGATACCTAGTCAGTTGGAAAGGGAAAGGGGGATACCTAGTCAGTTGGAAAGGGAAAGGGGGATACCTAGTCAGTTGGAAAGGGAAAAGGGGGATACCTAGTCAGTTGGAAAGGGGGATACCTAGACAGTTGGAAAGGGAAAGGGGGATACCTAGTCAGTTGGAAAGGGAAAGGGGGATACCTAGTCAGTTGGAAAGGGAAAGGGGGATACCTAGTCAGTTGGAAAGGGAAAGGGGGATACCTAGTCAGTTGGAAAGGGAAAGGGGGATACCTAGTCAGTTGTAAAGGGAAAGGGGGATACCTAGTCAGTTGGAAAGGGGGATACCTAGACAGTTGGAAAGGGAAAGGGGGATACCTAGTCATTTGGAAAGGGAAAGGGGGATACCTAGTCAGTTGGAAAGGGAAAGGGGTGATACCTAGTCAGTTGGAAAGGGGGATACCTAGTCAGTTGGAAAGGGAAAGGGGGATACCTAGTCAGTTGGAAAGGGAAAGGGGGATACCTAGTCAGTTGGAAAGGGAAAGGGGGATACCTAGTCAGTTGGAAAGGGAAAAGGGGGATACCTAGTCAGTTGGAAAGGGGGATACCTAGACAGTTGGAAAGGGAAAGGGGGATACCTAGTCAGTTGGAAAGGGAAAGGGGGATACCTAGTCAGTTGGAAAGGGGGATACCTAGTCAGTTGGAAAGGGAAAGGGGGATACCTAGTCAGTTGGAAAGGGAAAGGGGGATACTTAGTCAGTTGGAAAGGGAAAGGGGGATACCTAGTCAGTTGGAAAGGGGGATACCTAGTCAGTTGGAAAGGGAAAGGGGGGATACCTAGTCAGTTGTAAAGGGAAAGGGGGATACCTAGTCAGTTGTAAAGGGAAAGGGGGATACCTAGTCAGTTGGAAAGGGGGATACCTAGTCAGTTGGAAAGGGGGATAACTAGTCAGTTGGAAAGGGAAAGGGGGGATACCTAGTCAGTTGGAAAGGGAAAGGGGGATACCTAGTCAGTTGTAAAGGGAAAGGGGGATACCTAGTCAGTTGGAAAGGGGGATACCTAGACAGTTGGAAAGGGAAAGGGGGATACCTAGTCATTTGGAAAGGGAAAGGGGGATACCTAGTCAGTTGGAAAGGGAAAGGGGGGATACCTAGTCAGTTGGAAAGGGAAAGGGGGATACCTAGTCAGTTGTAAAGGGAAAGGGGGATACCTAGTCAGTTGGAAAGGGAAAGGGGGATACCTAGTCAGTTGTAAAGGGAAAGGGGGATACCTAGTCAGTTGGAAAGGGGGATACCTAGTCATTTGGAAAGGGGGATACCTAGTCATTTGGAAAGGGACAGGGGGATACCTAGTCAGTTGGAAAGGGAATGGGGGGATACCTAGTCAGTTGGAAAGGGGGATACCTAGACAGTTGGAAAGGGAAAGGGGGATACCTAGTCAGTTGGAAAGGGAAAGGGGGATACCTAGTCAGTTGGAAAGGGAAAGGGGGATACCTAGTCAGTTGGAAAGGGAAAGGGGGATACCTAGTCAGTTGGAAAGGGAAAGGGGGGATACCTAGTCAGTTGGAAAGGGGGATACCTAGTCAGTTGGAAAGGGGGATACCTAGTCAGTTGGAAAGGGGGATACCTAGTCAGTTGGAAAGGGAAAGGGGGATACCTAGTCAGTTGGAAAGGGAAAGGGGGATACCTAGTCAGTTGGAAAGGGAAAGGGGGATACTTAGTCAGTTGGAAAGGGGGGATACCTAGTCAGTTGGAAAGGGAAAGGGGGATACCTAGTCAGTTGTAAAGGGAAAGGGGGATACCTAGTCAGTTGTAAAGGGGGATACCTAGACAGTTGGAAAGGGAAAGGGGGATACCTAGTCATTTGGAAAGGGAAAGGGGGATACCTAGTCAGTTGGAAAGGGAAAGGGGGGATACCTAGTCAGTTGGAAAGGGAAAGGGGGATACCTAGTCAGTTGGAAAGGGAAAGGGGGATACCTAGTCAGTTGTAAAGGGAAAGGGGGATACCTAGTCAGTTGGAAAGGGAAAGGGGGATACCTAGTCAGTTGGAAAGGGGGATACCTAGACAGTTGGAAAGGGAAAGGGGGATACCTAGTCAGTTGGAAAGGGAAAGGGGGATACCTAGTCAGTTGGAAAGGGAAAGGGGGATACCTAGTCAGTTGGAAAGGGAAAGGGGGATACTTAGTCAGTTGGAAAGGGGGGATACCTAGTCAGTTGGAAAGGGAAAGGGGGATACCTAGTCAGTTGTAAAGGGAAAGGGGGATACCTAGTCAGTTGGAAAGGGGGATACCTAGACAGTTGGAAAGGGGGATACCTAGACAGTTGGAAAGGGGGATACCTAGTCATTTGGAAAGGGAAAGGGGGATACCTAGTCATTTGGAAAGGGAAAGGGGGATACCTAGTCAGTTGGAAAGGGAAAGGGGGGATACCTAGTCAGTTGGAAAGGGAAAGGGGGATACCTAGTCAGTTGTAAAGGGAAAGGGGGATACCTAGTCAGTTGTAAAGGGAAAGGGGGATACCTAGTCAGTTGGAAAGGGAAAGGGGGATACCTAGTCATTTGGAAAGGGAAAGGGGGATACCTAGTCAGTTGGAAAGGGAAGGGGGGATACCTAGTCAGTTGGAAAGGGGGATACCTAGACAGTTGGAAAGGGAAAGGGGGATACCTAGTCAGTTGGAAAGGGAAAGGGGGATACCTAGTCAGTTGGAAAGGGAAAGGGGGGATACCTAGTCAGTTGGAAAGGGAAAGGGGGGATACCTAGTCAGTTGGAAAGGGAAAGGGGGGATACCTAGTCAGTTGGAAAGGGGGATACCTAGTCAGTTGGAAAGGGGGATACCTAGTCAGTTGGAAAGGGGGATACCTAGTCAGTTGGAAAGGGGGATACCTAGTCAGTTGGAAAGGGAAAGGGGGATACCTAGTCAGTTGGAAAGGGAAAGGGGGATACTTAGTCAGTTGGAAAGGGAAAGGGGGATACCTAGTCAGTTGTAAAGGGGGATACCTAGTCAGTTGGAAAGGGAAAGGGGGGATACCTAGTCAGTTGGAAAGGGAAAGGGGGATACCTAGTCAGTTGTAATGGCGGATACCTAGTCAGTTGGAAAGGGAAAGGGGGATACCTAGTCAGTTGGAAAGGGGGATACCTAGTCAGTTGTAAAGGGAAAGGGGGATACCTAGTCAGTTGGAAAGGGAAAGGGGGGATACCTAGTCAGTTGGAAAGGGAAAGGGGGATACCTAGTCAGTTGGAAAGGGGGATACCTAGTCAGTTGTAAAGGGAAAGGGGGATACCTAGTCAGTTGTAAAGGGAAAGGGGGATACCTAGTCAGTTGTAAAGGGAAAGGGGGGATACCTAGTCAGTTGTAAAGGGAAATGGGGATACCTAGTCAGTTGTAAAGGGAAAGGGGGGATACCTAGTCAGTTGTAAAGGGAAAGGGGGATACCTAGTCAGTTGGAAAGGGGGATACCTAGTCAGTTGGAAAGGGAAAGGGGGATACCTAGTCAGTTGGAAAGGGAAAGGGGGGATACCTAGTCAGTTGTAAAGGGAAAGGGGGATACCTAGTCAGTTGGAAAGGGAAAGGGGGGATACCTAGTCAGTTGTAATGGGAAAGGGAGATACCTAGTCAGTTGTAAAGGGGGATACCTAGTCAGTTGGAAAGGGAAAGGGGGATACCTAGTCAGTTGGAAAGGGAAAGGGAGATACCTAGTCAGATGTAAAGGGGGATACCTAGTCAGTTGGAAAGGGAAAGGGGGATACCTAGTCAGTTGTAAAGGGGGATACCTAGTCAGTTGGAAAGGGAAAGGGGGATACCTAGTCAGTTGTAAAGGGAAAGGGGGATACCTAGTCAGTTGTAAAGGGGGATACCTAGTCAGTTGGAAAGGGAAAGGGGGATACCTAGTCAGTTGTAAAGGGAAAGGGGGATACCTAGTCAGTTGGAAAGGGAAAGGGGGATACCTAGTCAGTTGGAAAGGGAAAGGGGGATACCTAGTCAGTTGTAAAGGGGGATACCTAGTCAGTTGTAAAGGGAAAGGGGGGATACCTAGTCAGTTGTAAAGGGAAAGGGGGATACCTAGTCAGTTGGAAAGGGAAAGGGGGATATCTAGTCAGTTGTAAAGGGAAAGGGAGATACCTAGTCAGTTGGAAAGGGGGATACCTAGTCAGTTGTAAAGGGAAAGGGGGATATCTAGTCAGTTGGAAAGGGAAAGGGGGATACCTAGTCAGTTGGAAAGGGAAAGGGGGATACCTAGTCAGTTGGAAAGGGAAAGGGGGGATACCTAGTCAGTTGGAAAGGGAAAGGGGGATACCTAGTCAGTTGTAAAGGGAAAGGGGGATACCTAGTCAGTTGTAAAGGGAAAGGGGGATACCTAGTCAGTTGTACAGGGAAAGGGGGGGTACCTAGTCAGTTGTAAAGGGAAAGGGGGATACCTAGTCAGTTGGAAAGGGGGATACCTAGTCAGTTGTAAAGGGAAAGGGGGATACCTAGTCAGTTGTAAAGGGAAAGGGGGATACCTAGTCAGTTGTAAAGGGAAAGGGGGGATACCTAGTCAGTTAGAAAGGGAAAGGGGGATACCTAGTCAGTTGTAAAGGGAAAGGGGGATACCTAGTCAGTTGTAAAGGGAAAGGGGGATACCTAGTCAGTTGTAAAGGGAAAGGGGGGGTACCTAGTCAGTTGTAAAGGGAAAGGGGGGGTACCTAGTCAGTTGTAAAGGGAAAGGGGGATACCTAGTCAGTTGTAAAGGGAGGGGGGATACCTAGTCAGTTGTAAAGGGAAAGGGGGATACCTAGTCAGTTGTACAACCTTCCACGTTTAACCCCTCTGAATCAGAGAGGTGTGGGGGGGCTGCCTTAATCCCCATCCACGTCTTCAGCGTACGGGGAACAGTGAGTTAACTGCCTTGCTCAGGGCAGAACAATATAATTATACCTTGTCAGCTTGGGGATTTGATCCAGAAACCTTTTGGTTACTGGCCCAACGCTTTAACCGCTAGGCTGCCTGCCACCCTGAGCTGGGGTCCGTGGGATATGTTACCTCCTCTTGATTTGAGGTCTAACCAATGCCTTGCCCGGCTTCCCCGAGAAAGAGCCGTCTCCTCTGGAGCGTCCCTCTGTTCCAATCTGGGTTCAACGCCATCCAGATGACAAACGCGTTGTACGCTGAGATGTCCAAGATGGTGAAGAATGTCACAAGATGCCAGCGTAGGGTTCTTCTTTGGCAGCTGTAGCCAGTCACCAGCTTGTCTCCTTTTGTGGCATTGTAATCCATTATGATTTCTGTTTTTTGATGTTGCTGGCCACAGATTCTCTCAGCCCTATGCAGCGTACTCATGAGTACCACAGTGTTGCCTTTCTTTGGCACGTAGGACACTAGGGACGTGTCGGCTGTGAACACAAACTTGATTGGCCTGAATTGATAGGCCTGTTCTGTGTATTCAACAGCTGAGGTGGGAGCTCTGGCTTGTTTTTTTCGTACTGTTTCCACCATCGTCAGCTTCCTCTTGAGGAGCTCCTGTCCCATCGTCAGCTTCCTCTTGAGGAGCTCCTGTCCCATCGTCAGCTTCCTCTTGAGGAGCTCCTGTCCCATCGTCAGCTTCCTCTTGAGGAGCTCCTGTCCCATCGTCAGCTTCCTCTTGAGGAGCTCCTGTCCCATCGTCAGCTTCCTCTTGAGGAGCTCCTGTTCCAGTTTGTGATAAGTAAAAAAGATATTACATGTGATGTTGTGGCCACAGAGTCCCTGTGTCACGTCCAGGACAACCTGCATCCCTTGGTTCTTCTCAGGGGCTCCTCCATCGGGTTTCACCATATACACTTGCAAGTTCCACACATATGATGAAGCAGCATCACAGGCAGCCCAGATCTTGATTCCATATTTTGCAGGTTTGGACGGTATGTACTGCCTGAAGGGGCAGCGGCCCCTAAATGGCATAAGCTGCTCATCAACCTTTTTGTTTCATTTTTACTTGTTTTCACCTACACACACACTTGTATTGCCCTCAGACCCAAACACAAGGGTCAACACAGCCTCTTTTATACCCAACTACTATTATAATCAGGCAATTAGTTTAACCTCTTGCACTGGTTCATCTTCCAAAGTAAAGCTCTCTCTCTCTCTCTCTCTCTCTCTCTCTCTCTCTCTCTCTCTCTCTCTCTCTCTCTCTCTCTCTCTCTCTCTCTCTCTCTCTCTCTCTCTCTCTCTCTCTCTCTCTCTCTCTCTCTCTCTCTCTCTCTCTCTCTCTCTCTCTCTCTCTCTCTCTCTCTCTCTCTCTCTCTCTCTCTCTCTCTCTCTCTCTCTCTCTCTCTCTCTCTCTCTCTCTCTCTTTGTCTCTCTCTTTGTCTCTCTCTTTGTCTCTCTCTTTGTCTCTCTCTTTGTCTCTCTGTCTGACTATCTGTCTGACTATCTGTAACCTCCAGAACCCGGAACCACCAGGGGCCTTCTGTTCCTCCAGAAACCCCAGAGAGTCACCTCCCTCCTGGGGAGAGATGCCGTGTTGGAGTGTTCCGCCTCTGGGTTCCCCACCCCCGCCTTCCACTGGATGAGAGGAGCCGAGAGGATACAGATCAGGTGAGTAACTCCTTGATTCCGTCCCAAATGGCACTCTATTTACTAGCTACTTTCAACTAGGGCCCGTAGGGAGCTGTGTACTACATAGGAAATACGATCCACCCTTCTTTTCCACAAGACTTCTGATGTGTGATGAGCAGAGCAACATCAAACCACTACCCAGCCGGCAAAGCTGGTACAAATGACGACATTAAAGATAGTTTTGCACGCTGGGTATGAGTCGGAGCCACATGTCATTTTTGTCATGTTACAGTGGTAAGATAAAGTATGCGAACCCTTTGTAATTACCTTAAAATTTGATCTGATCTTCATCTAAGTCACAACAATAAACAAACACAGTCGGCTTAAACTAATAACACACAAACAATTATAAGTTTTCAAATCAAATTTTAGGCGGTGTTTTCATGTCTTTATTGAACACACTGTGTAAACATTCACAGTGCAGGGTGGAAAAAGTATGTGAACCCTTGGATTTAATAACTGGTTGAGCCTCCTTTGTTCAGCCTCCTTTGGCAGCAATAAACTCATCATAGTGCCCTCAAAGCTCATCACTAAGCTAAGGACCCTGGGACTAAACACCTCCCTCTGCAACTGGATTTTGGACTTCCTGACGGGCCGCCCCCAGGTGGTGAGGGTAGGTAACAACATATCCGCCACACTGAGCCTCAACACGGGGGCCCCTCAGGGGTGCGTGCTCAGCCCCCTCCTGTACTCCCTGTTCACTCATGACTGCACGGCCAGGCACGACTCCAGCACCTTCATTAAGTTTGCTGATGACACAACAGTGGTAGGCCTGGTCACCGATAACGATGACACAGCCTATAGGGAGGAGGTCAGAGACCTGACCATGTGGTGCAGGGACAACAAACTCTCTCTCAACATGATCAAGACAAGGAGATGATTGTGGACTACAGGAAAATGAGGACCGAGCACGCCCCCATTCTCATCGACGGGGCTGTAGTGGAACAGGTTGAGAGCTTCAAGTTCCTTGGCGTCCACATCACAAGCACAACAAAACTTATTCCCTCTCAGTAGACTGAAAAGATTTTGCATGGGTCCTTAGATCCTCAAAAGGTTTTACAGCTGCACCATCGAGAGCATCCTGACGGGTTGCATCACTGCCTAGTATGGCAACTGCTCGGCCTCCGACCGCAAGGCACTACAGAGGGTAATCCGTACGGCTCAGTACATAACATCAAGCTTCCTGCCATCCAGGACCTCTATACCAGGCGGTGTCAGAGGAAGGACCTAAAAATTGTCAAAGACAATTTAGTCAATTTAGTCAATTTAATCAACCACCCTAGTCATAGACATGTTCTCTCTGCTACCGCAAGGCAAGCGGTACCGGAGCGCCAAGTCTAGGTTCAAAAGAGGGGCTCTTAAATAGATTCTATCCCGAAGCTTCCTGAACAGCTAATCAAATGGCTACCCAGACTATTTGCATTGACCCCCCCCCCCCCCCCGGATCGCTGCTACTACTCTGTGTTATTATCTATGCATAGTCACTTTAATAACTCTACCTACGTGTACATATTACCTCAATTACCTCGACACCGGTGTACCCAAACATTGACATTGACTCTGTACCGGTACCCCCTGTATATAGCCTCCACATTGACTCTGTACCGTAACATCCTGTATATAGCCTCCACATTGACTCTGTACCGGTACCCCCTGTATATAGCCTCCACATTGACTCTGTACCGTAACACCCTGTATATAGCCTCCACATTGACTCTGTACCAGTACCCCCTGTATATAGCCTCCACATTGACTCTTTACCGTAACATCCTGTATATAGCCTCCACATTGACTCTGTACCGGTACCCCCTGTATATAGCCTCCACATTGACTCTGTACCGTAACACCCTGTATATAGCCTCCACATTGACTCTGTACCAGTACCCCCTGTATATAGCCTCCACATTGACTCTTTACCGTAACACCCTGTATATAGCCTCCACATTGACTCTGTACCGGTACCCCCTGTATATAGCCTCCACATTGACTCTGTACCGTAACACCCTGTATATAGCCTCCACATTGACTCTGTACCAGTACCCCCTGTATATAGCCTCCACATTGACTCTGTACTGGTACCCCCTGTATATAGCCTCCACATTGACTCTGTACTGGTACCCCCTGTATATAGCCTCCACATTGACTCTGTACCGGTACCACCTGCATATAGCCTCCACATTGACTTTGTACCAGTACCCCCTGTATATAGCCTCCACATTGACTCTGTACCGTAACACCCTGTATATAGCCTCCACATTGACTCTGTACCGTAATACCCTGTATATAGCCTCCACATTGACTCTGTACCAGAATCCCCTGTATATAGCCTCCACATTGACTCTGTACCGTAACACCCTGTATATAGCCTCCACATTGACTCTGTACCGGTACCCCCTGTATATAGCCTCCACATTGACTTTGTACCAGTACCCCCTGTATATAGCCTCCACATTGACTCTGTACCGTAATACCCTGTATATAGCCTCCACATTGACTCTGTACCGTAACACCCTGTATATAGCCTCCACATTGACTCTGTACCGTAATACCCTGTATATAGGCTCCACATTGACTCTGTACCGTAACACCCTGTATATAGCCTCCACATTGACTTTGTACTGTAACACCCTGTAAATAGTCTCCACATTGACTCTGTACTGTAATACCCTGTATATAGCCTCCACCTTGACTCTGTACCGTAACACCCTGTATATAGCCTCCACCTTGACTCTGTACCGTAACACCCTGTATATAGCCTCCACATTGACTCTGTACCGGTACCCCCTGTATATAGCCTCCACATTGACTCTGTACCGTAACACCCTGTATATAGCCTCCACCTTGACTCTGTACCGTAACACCCTGTATATAGCCTCCACATTGACTCTGTACCGGTACCCCCTGTATATAGCCTCCACACTGACTCTGTACCGGTACCCCCTGTATATAGCGTCCACATTGACTCTGTACCGTAACACCCTGTATATAACCTCCACATTGACTCTGTACCGTAACACCCTGTATATAGCCTCCACACTGACTCTGTACCGGTACCCCCTGTATATAGCGTCCACATTGACTCTGTACCGTAACACCCTGTATATAGCCCCACTATTGTTATTTACTGCTTCTCTTTAATTATTTGTTATTCTTATCTCTTACTTTTTTGGTGGGGTGGGGGGGGGGTATTTTCTTAAAACTGCATTGTTGGTTAAGGGCTTGTCAGAAAGCATTTCACTGTAAAGGTCTACATCTGTTGTATTCAGCATTTCACTGTAAAGGTCTACATCTGTTGTATTCAGCATTTCACTGTAAAGGTCTACATCTGTTGTATTCAGCATTTCACTGTAAAGGTCTACATCTGTTGTATTCAGCATTTCACTGTAAAGGTCTACATCTGTTGTATTCAGCATTTCACTGTAAAGGTCTACTACATCTGTTGTATTCAGCGCATGTGACAAATAACATTTTATTTTGTTTTATTTGAACCAAATGTTTTCTGTAGTTGCGGATCAGACCCGCACAACGGTTCAGGAGGAATTTTGGACCACTTTATTTACTTCTGTGTTTTGGGTCGTTGTCCTGTTGCATCACCCAACTTCTGTTGAGCTTCAATTGGCGGACTGATAGCCTAACATTCTCCTGCAAAATGTCTTGATAAACTTGGGAATTCATTTTTCCGTCCATGATAGCCAGCAGTCCAGGCCCTGAGGCAGCAAAGCAGCTCCAAACCATGATGCTCCCTCCACCATACTTTACAGTTGGGATGAGGTTTTGATGTTGGTGTGCTGTGCCTTTTTTTCTCCCCACATAGTGTTGTGTGTTCCTTCCAAACAACTCAGTTTTAGTTTCATCTGTCCACAGAATATTTTGCCAGAAGCGCTGTGGAACATCCAGGTGCTCTTTTGCGAACTTCAGATGTTTTTTTGGGATAGCAAAAGTGGCTTCTTCCATGGTGTCCTCCCATGAACAACATTCTTGTTTAGTGTTTTACGTATCGTAGACTCGTCAACAGAGATGTTAACATGTTCCAGAGATTTCTGTAAGTCTTTAGCTGACACTCTAGGATTCTTCTTAACCTCATTGAGCATTCTGCACTGTGCTCTTGCAGTCGTCTTTGCAGGACGGCCACTCCTAGGGAGAGTAGCAACAGTGCTGAACTTTCTCCATTTATATACATTTTGTCTAACCGTGGACCGATGAACATCAAGGCTTTTAGAGATACTTTTGTAACCCTTTCCAGCTTTATGCAAGTCAACTATTTTTAATCTTAGGTCTTCTGAGATCTCTTTTGTTCGAGGTATGGCTCACATCAGGCAATGCTTCTTGTGAAGAGTGTTTTTTATAGGGCAGGGGAGCTCTAACCAACATCTCCAATCTTGTCTCATTGATTGGACTCCAGGTTAGCTGACTCCTGACTCCAATTAGCTTTTGGAGAAGTCATTAGCCTTGGGGTTCACATACTTTTCCCAACCTACACTGTGAATGTTTAAATTATGTATTCAATATAGACAAGAAAAATACAATAATTTGTGTGTTATTAGTTTAAGCACACCTTCTTTTTTGTCTATCGTTGTGATTAAGATGAAGATCAGATATAATTTTATGACAAATTTATGCAGAAATCCAGGTAATTACAAAGTGTTCACATACTTTTTCTTGCCAATGTATTTGACTAAGTACTGTACTGTAAGATATTGCATGGTGTCTGAGAGACATCTGGAAGTTGAATACACATTGTCAGAGCTTCCTTGTTGTTTACAAATGCCTGTTTTCTTGGTTTTCTTGGTTTTCTGTCTTTGATTCGTCCTCTGGTGTTTCTGCAGGTCTAAGAAGTACTCCCTGCTGGGCGGCAGTAACCTCCTGATCAGCAGCGTAACGGACGACGACTCCGGCTCCTACAGCTGCGTGGCGTTTAACAGGAACCAGAACATCACGGCTTCCTGCGAGCTGTCCGTCCTCGGTAAGTGTGTACCGCGAGACCGCCACTCGTCGCCCGGTGGGAACCTATCTCCGCTGGCACACAAACACACACAAACAAATAAACAAACACACATAACGACATCTTCTACAGGTGTCTCTCTGTCCATGTCTCTTCTCCATCGCCGTCATGGTCTCAAGTCTGTGGAAAATTTAACTGTTTCAGTTCACAACCCTACTGAGGAACTGCCAGCCACAACTCTGAATACCTGAACACAATTTTTGACTGCCATTTTCCCTGACACAAATTAAATACATGACAACCATAACTTTGTTTAGGATTTTGGCTGACCTAGATTAGACAAACTACGTGATCTGTTATATCTCTAATATCATGAGAATAACCTTTTAATCTGAAAAATATAAACTACATGATCTGGGAGAACTTCAATATCATGAGAATAACATTTAAATCTGACAATATTTTATAGTATTTTATTCTGAAGGATGTCCTTTAATGTGATATTCAGAATGGTTCTAAAATATTGATAATGTATAGTCAAGATGTGTAAATAGCAATACATGTCACTCAAAGAACAGCTATTTCATAACAGCACAGGAAGTTAACAAAAAATTGCCTACCCTTGAAAGTTTGATGCATTCTCGTGAAATGCTTCGGCAGACCTCACTTGATCAAATGAAGTTTTGTAGAAGAGTGAAAATACTCCTTGGAGAGAAATCTTCAAATGAAGTTTTCAGATGAGTGGAAATACTCCTTGGAGAGAAATCTTCAAATGAAGTTTGCAGATGAGTGGAAATACTCCTTGGAGAGAGGTCTTCAAATGAAGTTTTGCAATGCCTCGTTCTCTCGCCTCTCTGCTTTCACCCCCTTCACTCTATCTACCTATCAGAATGCAGCGCTATGTGCCCGTCAGACGATAGAGTCAGACGATTCCAGAATCTCGACATCCATTTGAATAATATATCAATATATATAATATATATATATATATAATAATATATAATAATCTTTGCCAACCTTCTGTTAGTTTGGAAGGATGCCTGATATTGAACTCAGTTCATGTTTATTAGCAATTTTTGATACGTCAAATAACACTTTTTGACTCGTCAAATAGTGTTATTTGTCGTGTATCTTTTTTTTGACTTGTATTTTCTATGTCACAGCGATTCACTGATAAGTATGCTATGATATGCTGGTAAAGTTGTGTCTCGTGCCCCTGCCGCTGCCGCACGAGTGCAGACACACTTCCCCAAGCTCTGGGACAGTGCTGGTTAAAAACAAAAGCTAGCTAGCTGATGGATGCAAACAACGTTGTTCCCCCAAAAACACGTAAAGACCCGGCGTTACATAGCCCGAGACAATGTTTTACCTCACCCTGATAGTTTAGTTTTCCAAACAGACACATTAAACTCAGCGACGGATGCTTTTTTTTAAATTATAAGATCTAAATATAAAGCTGTTAACTTTTTAACTTATGAAGCCGGTTAGAAACATCTGCTAATTTGAGACGTCATTTATACGCCAAACATGACTGGCTTAGATGTACACTGAGTGGAACAAAACATTGAGAACACCTGCTCTTTCCATTTACATAGACTGACCAGGTGAATCCAGATGAATCCAGCTGAAAGCTATGATCCCCTTATTGATGTGACTTGTTAAATCCACTTCAGTCGACAGTATATGAAGGGGAGGAGACAGGGCGGGAATATTATTCATAATTTATTAACATAATAAAATAAAAAAAAGTGTATCTATGTCAAACAGTTTTGTTATAATTCAGTCTTCTGTGATGTATATAAAGTGTAATTTTGCAAACTCTAAATGTAATACATTTCAACTCTATATCTGACATGGTTCTGTAACAGCTCTCGTTGGTGGTAGGAAGAGTAGACCAAAGTGTTCATGATGTGGAAAGTGGAAAGTGTTCATGATTCTTTTATTCACAAAACACTTAAACAAAATAACCAAAGCGAAGACGAAAGCGCACAGTTCTGTCAGGCTAGGACACTAAAAAGAAAACAAGATCCCAACACCTAATGGTGGGAAAAAGGGCTGCCTAAGTATGATCCCCAATCAGAGACAACGATAGACAGCTGCCTCTGATTAGGAACCACACTCGGCCAAAAACAAAGAAACAGAAGACATAGAATTTCCCACCCGAGTCACACCCTGACCAAACATAGAGAATAATAAGGATCTCTAAGGTCAGGTTCAGGTGTCTTCAGCCCATAACCATGTGTGTGTGAGGTGGAGACTTGTGTTTCAAAGTAGATGTGTTTAAGACTTACCAAGAAACACTCTGTGTGACCCTGATTCACTGGAGTAGAACATTGAAGAAGGATTTTTTAAGTCTTGAAACATTTACATTACATTTACATTTAAGTCATTTAGCAGACGCTCTTATCCAGAGCGACTTACAAATTGGGAAGTTCATACATATTCATCCTGGTCCCCCCGTGGGGAATGAACCCACAACCCTGGCGTTGCAAGCGCCATGCTCTACCAACTGAGCCACACGGGACCAGGAAACAATTGAGACATGGATTGTGTATGTGTGTCATTCAAAGGGTGAATGGGCAAGACAAAATATTTAAGTGTCTTTGAACGGGTTATGGTAGTAGGTGCCAGGCGCACTTGTTTGAGTCAAGAAATGCAATGATGCTAGGGCTTTCACACTCAACAGTTTCCCGTGTGTATCAAGAATGGTCCACCACCCAAAGGACATCCAGCCAATTTGACACAACTGTGGGAAGCATTGGAGTCAACATTGGCCAGCATCCCTGTGGAACGCTTTCAACACCTTGTAGAGTCCATGCCCCAACGAACTGAGGCTGTTCTGAGGGCACATGGGGGGGGGGGGGTGCAACTCAATATTAGGAAGGTGTTCTTAATGTTTTGTACACTCAAGTGTATATTCGATTACAAAATGAAGCTATGTTGTCCAAACAGATTGTATTATAGTCTGATCAATAAAACAGCTGATCAATTTACTTGATCAGTTGATCCATAGTCAATATGCAAATGAACAGGTGGTGGTTTTGAAAAGGGGGGGGACGTGTGCGGTAACTCACTAAATTAAATCTTGTAATAAATAATGCGTAAATTGATCATGTTGAGATGACTAAACTGCTTGGAGTAACCCTAGATTGAAAATTGTCATGGTCAAAACATATTGATGCAGTAGTAGCTGAGATGGGGAGAAGTCTGTCTATAATAAAGCTCTGCTCTGCATTCTTAACAGCACTAAATTAGCATAGCCACGCCAGCCAGAACCAGCTGGGCGCCCGCGACCAGTTCACATGCACGACAGATATATGAAATAACATCGTAAATTGGGTCTTACTATTGCTGATCTTTCATCAGAATGTTGATCAATGTGTCCTTAGTCCTGATGAGTCATTCAATCCATTCATAATGGCAACTTTCCCTCTTCATTTAGCATATGTACTGGTCGACTGGCCAAAGTAAAAAAAAGTCACAGAACGGAACACGGCAAAACTCCCGAAAAAATTCAAATAATCTGATTAAACTATATTGAAAAAACATACATTAAGATGATATGGTCACATGTATCAAACAAACTTCGAGACGGAGATAGTTTTCATCCGTAACGGCAGCAAAACAGTAGACAATCGCACCTCCAAATAGCGCGAGTCAGAGAACCGGAAGTTGTCGGTCACGCCAAAGAAATAGGTCTTATTTCACGTCAGTACAAGGTAAACAAAAAAATTCTCCTCTGACGTCGTCTTGACACCCAGAGGAAGACGAATGAAGTGTGTTTCGGGTCATAGGTGGCGTGACCATATATAGGCAGAGCGTTGAAGCGAGCATACACATCTTGCATTCTTCTTCTTGGTCAGGGAAAGTGCTGTCAAATGACTTCTGTTTAACTCAGAGACAAAATTGAAACGGTTTTAGAAACTATAGATTGTTTTCTATCCAATGGTATTAATTATATGCATATGTAAGAGCAATAATTGAATAAGAGGCAGTTTAATCTGTAGAGGAAATTATGCTAATGCGAAAACAGCACCCCCTATAGTGGCAAGAAGTTAACCTCTAACGAGCCTCAACCCCGGATCCGGGATCACCCCCCACCCCCCCCACACTGATTAGCATCGCTAGCATAGCGTCACAATTAAATAGTAGCATCTAAATATCATTAAATCACAAGTCCAAGCCACCTAATGAAAGATACAGATCTTGTGAATAAAGCCACCATTTCAGATTTTTAAAATGTTTTACAGGGAAGACACAATATGTAAATCTATTAGCTAACCACGTTAGCAAAGGACACGATTTTTTTACTCCCAACAGCTTTTTCCTGCGTCAGTAGCTATCACTAATTCGACTAGATAAAAATATATATAGCCACTAACCAAGAAACAACTTCATAATATGACAGTCTGATAACATATTTATGGTATAGCATAGTTTTTTTGGGGAAAAATGTGCATTTTTCAGGTATAAATCACAGTTCTACATTGCAGCTGCAATCTGAAATAGTGCTGACCCAGCCAGAACAATTACAGAGACCAACGTCATATAACGAATTACTCATCTTAAAACATTTCAGAAAAATACACAGCGTACAGATATTGAAAGCCCAACATCTGGTGAATCCAAACAATATTTCAGATTTATTAAATGTTTTATAACGAAAACAAAATGTAGCGCTAAATTAGCATAGCTATACAAGGCAGATTCGGCTAGGCGCCCACGGTCAGTTCACATGCACAACAGATATGATATAACATCGTAAATTGGGTCTTACTATGGCTGATCTTTCATCAGAATGTTGATCAAAGTGTCCTTTGTCAAGATGAGTCGTTGGTTCCGTTCAGAAATCTTCCTTTCCCACTCCATTTAGCACAGGTACCGGTCGAGTGGCACAGATCTCTCAAATGTAAATAAATTGTGACAACGGAACACCGCAAAACTCCCAAAAAAATTCAAATAATCTGATTAAACTATATTGAAAAAACATACATTACGATGATATGGTCACATGTATCAAACAAAATTCGACACGGAGATAGTTTTCATCCATAACGCCAGCAAAACAGTACACAATCGCAGCTCCAACTCGTGCGAATCAGCAAACCGGAAGTTGTCGGTCACGCCAAAGAAATAGGTCTTATTTCACGTCAGTACCAGATAAACAAAGAATTTCTCCTCTGACGTCCTCTTGACACCCAGAGGAAGGCGAATGAGGTGTGTTTCGGGTCATAGGGGGCACGACCATATATAGGCAGAGCTTTGAAGCCAGCATAACACATCTTGATTTTATGTTCTTGGTCATGGAAAGTGCTGTGAAATGACTTCTGTATCACTCAGAGACAAAATTGAAACGGTTTTAGAAACTAGAGATTGTTTTCTTTCCAATGGTATTATTTATATGCATGTAGTAAGAGCAATAATTGAATAAGAGGCAGTTTAATCTGTTGAGCAAATTATGCTAATGGGAAAATAGCACCCCCTGTATTCTCAAGAAGTTAATAAGAAGAAAAACGAAACAAAACAACAAATAGACGAACGTGAAGCTATATAAATGAACTAAGTGCACACATGCAACATAGAACATAGACACAGACAATTACCCACAAATGCATGATGCCCATGGCTGCCTTAAATATGGCTCCCAATCAGAGACAAATGAAAGACATCTGTCTCTGATTGAGAACCACTCAGGCAACCATAGACATACCTAGACACATTCATTCAACCATAGACATACCTAGAAACATTAACTCAACCATAGACATACCTAGAAACATTCACTCAACACAAACTCATACACTACACCCAACACCCCCTTTACCATATAACCACCCAAAACGACAAAACACAAACATTCCCCATGTCACACCCTGACCTAACTAAAATAATAAAGAAAACAAAGAATACTAAGGCCAGGGCGTGACATAACCCCCCCCTTAAGGTGCGAACTCCGGGCGCACCAGCATAAAGTCTAAGGGAGGGTCTGGGTGGGCGTCTGTCCACGGTGGCGGCTCTGGCACTGGTCGTGGTCCCCACCCCACCATAGTCACTACCCGCTTTCGTAGCCTCCTCCAAATGGCCACCCTCCACCTTAACCCCACTGGATTAAGGGGCAGCACCGGACTAAGGGGCAGCACCGGACTAAGGGGCAGCACCGGACTAAGGGGCAGCACCAGGATAAGGGGCAGCACCAGGATAAGGGGCAGCTCCGGACTGAGGGACGGCAGCTCCGGACTGAGGGACGGATCCTGGCTGGATGACGGCTCTGGCGGATCCTGGCTGGACGGCTCTGGCGGATCCTGGCTCGACGGCTCATGGCTGGCTGACGGATCTGGCTGCTCATGGCTGGCTGACGGATCTGGCTGCTCATGGCTGGCTGACGGATCTGGCTGCTCATGGCTGGCTGACGGATCTGGCTGCTCATGGCTGGCTGACGGATCTGGACGCTCATGGCTGGCTGGCGGATCTGGACGCTCATGGCTGGCTGGCGGCTCTGGCAGATCCTGTCTGGTTGGCGGCTCTGGCAGATCCTGTCTGGTTGGCGGCTCTGGCAGATCCTGTCTGGTTGGCGGCTCTGGCAGATCCTGTCTGGTTGGCGGCTCTGGCAGATCCTGTCTGGTTGGCGGCTCTGGCAGATCCTGTCTGGTTGGCGGCTCTGGCAGATCCTGACTGACGAATGGCTCTAGCGGCTCCTGACTGACGAATGGCTCTAGCGGCTCCTGACTGACTAACGGCTCTGACGGCTCGGGACAGACGGGCGGCTCTAATGGCTCGGGACAGATGGATGGCTCAGACGGCACTGGGCAGACGGATGGCTCAGACGGCACTGGGGAGACGGATGGCTCAGATGGCGCTGGGGAGACGGATGGCTCAGATGGCGCTGGGGAGACGGATGGCTCAGATGGCGCTGGGGAGACGGATGGCTCAGATGGCGCTGGGGAGACGGATGGCTCAGATGGCGCTGGGGAGACGGATGGCTCAGATGGCACTGGGCAGACGGATGGCTCTGGCCGGATGAGGCGCACTGTAGGCCTGGTACGTGGTGCCGGAACTGGAGGCACCGGGCTAAGGACACGCACCTTCAGGCTAGTGCGGGGAGAAGGAACAGGGCATACTGGACCCTGGGGACGCACATTAGGCCTAGTGCGTGGTGCCGGAACTGGTGGTACCGGGCTGGGGACACGCATCTCAGGGCTAGTGCGGGGAGCAGCAACAGGATGCACAGGACTCTGGAGACGCACAGGAGGCTTGGTGCGTGGTGCCGGAACTGGTGGTACCGGGCTGGAGACACGCACCATAGGGCGAGTGCGTGGAGGAGGAACAGGGCTCTGGAGACACACTGGAAGCCTGTTGCGTGGTGTAGGCACTGGTGGAACTGGACTGGGGCGGGGAGGTGGTGCCGGAAATACCGGACCGTGCAGGCGTACTGGCTCCCTTGAGCACTGAGCCTGCCCAACCTTACCTGGTTGTATGCTCCCCGTCGCCTGACCAGTGCGGGGAGGTGGAATAACCCGCACCAGGCTATGTAGGCGAACCGGGGACACCATGCGTAAGGCTGGTGCCATGTAAGCCGGCCCGAGGAGACGCACTGGTGGCCAGATGCGTTGGGCCGGCTTCATGACATCCGGCTCAACGCTCAATCTAGCCCGGCCGATACGTGGAGCTGGAATGTACCGAACCGGGCTATGCACGCGTACAGGAGACACCATGCGCTCTACTGCGTAACACGGTGTCTGCCCGTACTCACGCTCTCCACGGTAAGTACAGGGAGTATGCGCAGGTCTCCTACCTGACTTCGCCACACTCCCTTTAAGCCCCCCCCCCAAGAAATTTTTGGGTAGTACTCACGGGCTTCCAGCCTTGCCTCCGTGCTGCCTCCTCATATCGCCTCCTCTCGGCTTTCACTGCCTCCAGCTCAGCTTTGGGGCGGCGATATTCTCCTGGTTGAGCCCAAGGTCCCTTACCATCCAATTCGTCCTCCCATGTCCAGAAATCCTGTGTAGGTGGGTCCTGTTGCCGCTTGACACGCCGCTTGGTCCGATTTAGGTGGGTAATTCTGTCACGATCGTCTTCTTGAGAAAGAGAGGACCAAGGCGCAGCGTGTGAAAAATACATCTTCTCTTTATTAATAAGAAGAAAAACGAAACAAAACAACAAATAGACGAACGTGAAGCTATATAAATGAACTAAGTGCACACATGCAACATAGAACATAGACACAGACAATTACCCACAAATGCATGATGCCCATGGCTGCCTTAAATATGGCTCCCAATCAGAGACAAATGAAAGACATCTGTCTCTGATTGAGAACCACTCAGGCAACCATAGACATACCTAGACACATTCACTCAACCATAGACATACCTAGAAACATTAACTCAACCATAGACATACCTAGAAACATTCACTCAACACAAACTCATACACTACACTCAACACCCCCTTTACCATATAACCACCCAAAACGACAAAACACAAACATTCCCCATGTCACACCCTGACCTAACTAAAATAATAAAGAAAACAAAGAATACTAAGGCCAGGGCGTGACAACTATGAACAAGGCAGGTCCTACAGGCCCTAGTTTCTACCTTCTTAACAACACTATCAACAAGGCAGGTCCTACAGGCCTTAGTTTCTACCTTCTTAACAACACTATCAACAAGGCAGGTCCTACAGGCCCTGGTTTTGTCACACCTGGACTACTGTTCAGTCGTGTGGTCAGGTGCCACAAAAAAGGACTTTGGAAAATTGCAATTGGTTCAGAACAGGGCAGCACTGCTGGCCCTTGGATCTACACAGAGAGTTAATATTAATAATATGCACGTCAATCTCTCCTGGCTGAAAGTGGAGGAGAGATTGACTTCATCACTACTTGTATTTATGAGCGGTATTGACATGTTGAATGCACCGAGCTGTCTGTTTAAACTACTAACACACAGCTCAGACACCCATCCATACCCTACAAGACATGCCACCAGAGGTCTCTTCACAGTCCCCAAGTCCAGAACAGACTATGGGAGGTGCACAGTACTACATAGAGCCATGACAACATGGAACTCTATTCCACATTAAGTAACTGATGCAGCAGTAGAATCAGATTTAAAAAAACAGATTAAAACACCTTATGGAACAGCAGGGACTGTGAAGCAACACAAACATAGGCAAAGACACATGCATACACACACACACACACACACACACACACACACACACACACACACACACACACACACACACACACACACACACACACACACACACACACACACACACACACACAAACACAGCAGTAATGCTCCTTATCGGTGTGATACATCCTCACACACAACAGGAAGTGTTGAACAATATATGAAATAATCTGTCCATTTACTATTGGCTTGTGTACAGCCTTCCCACACACTGTCTCTGTTTGTGTTACACACACACACAAACACACACACCCCCCCCCACACACACACACACAATAACATACGCACTATACATAGACATGGATTTAGTACTGTAGATATGTGGTAGTAGTGGAGTAGGGGCCTGAGGGCACACAGTGTGTTGTGAAATCTGTGAATTTATTGTAATGTTTTTTAAAAAACGATATAAACTGCCTTAATTTTGTTGGACCCCAGGAAGAGCTAATGGTAATCCATAATAAATACAAATACAAATCACAGAGAGAAACTGATTCCAATATCCTCACAGGTCATTTCCTAAGCAACACAAACAGAGACAGTGTGTGGGAAGGCTGTACACAAGCCAATAGTAAATGGAAAGATGATTTCATATATTGTTCAACACTTCCTGTTGTGTGTGAGGATGTATCACACCGATAAGGAGCACTACTGCTGTATGTCCGGCTCTAATATATTACCAAAGATGGGATCTTATGTTTTCTTTATAATGTTGAGCGTTAACATATTGCTTTCATTCACAAGTATTCACATCTCATTAGTTGAAATGGCTTTCATACAGAGACGATTCACAGAATCCCTTACTTCAAATGCACTACGTCGGGACAATGCTGTCTTTAAGTTATGCGGAAAACACAGCAGGGTGTGTGGTAACAGCGGGTCAGTCTGTTCGGGAAGCCAAAGTAGTGTGTGTGTGTGTGTGTGTGTCCCAAAATGGCATCCTATTTCTCATATAGTGCACTACCCTGGTCTAAAGTAGTACACTACATAGGGAATAGGGTACCATTTGAGACGCCGTAGCGGAGCCGATGATCTTTGCGCTCTATGTTCCCCCGTTAGCTCTCCCTTATCCCGCCCCCCCCCGCCCCATATGGTGGCTGGGTAGCTTTGGGATCTCTACTTCTATCTGTCAGTCAGTCACCATGGCGATGTGACAAGCACATGATTAAGATTACCCAGAAAGCTGCTGTTTGTTTATGATGCGTTACAAGTTGTCGCGATACAGTAGCCATCGATCCACGCTAAACTCACTGTTCCTTTGGTGGACACTCTCACTGTTGATTGACAGTGTGTAGTGACTGCAAAACATAGGAACCATCCTCTCTCTCTCTCGCTCAATGTTTTTCTCTCTCTCTGTCTCTCTCTCTTTCTCTCGCTCTGTATGTCTCTGTTTCTCTCGATCTCTGTCTCTCTCTCTCTCGATATCCGTCTCTCTCTCGATATCCGTCTCTCTCTGGATCTCCGTCTCTCTCTATCTTTCTCGATCTGTCAAACATTCTATTTCCATCCCTTACCTCCTTCCCCCATTTAACCTTTTCCAGGGATTTAAAATCTGATCTTCAGCTGAAACTGAGTAGGGTAATTACGTCAAGTCCATTTCATCAGTCTGAAACGGAGTATGGTAATTAAGTCAATTTTCAACCGTCTGAAACGGAGTACGGTAATTACGTCAAGTCCATTTTCAACAGTCTATCTAGTACATCCCTCTCTGACTGTGAACGTCATGCACACCACTTAAACTCTGCATCTCAAAATGCACCATATATCCCCTATATTGACCAGGAAGTAGACCGTGTAGGGAATAGGCTGCCTTTTGGGAGGCACCCTTATAGTCTCGGAGTGTTGTATTATCTCTAACACCCTAGAGGAACAGGAAGTAAAGACCTACAGTACATGTATTATAGCTATAACATCTGTTATTGGGTCATGCTGTTATACACATGGGGGTGGAGTTTACAAGATGACTACATGGACTGGTGTGCGTGTGTGTGTGTGGTGTGTGCGTGCGTGTGCGTGTGTGTGTGTGTGTGTGTGTGTGTGTGTGTGTGTGTGTGTGTGTCTGTGTGTGTGTGTGTGTCTGTGTGTGTGTGTGTCTGTGTCTGTGTGTGTGTGTGTGTGTGTGTGTGTGTGTGTGTGTGTGTGTGTGTGTGTGTGTGTGTGTGTGTGTGTGTGTGTGTGTGTGTGTGTGTGTGTGTGTGTGTATGAGAACCAGGATAGCAGCTCCCTCTCAGTGAAGGACTGTTAATGTGGAAGACGACTGAACAACACTTATGGTGATTATTTGTGTAGTGAACAGGACAAGGAGAACATAACGTCATTAGTGGCTTAATTTACTTTACTGGTCCTGAAATCATCTGCAGCTGGACTAGCTACTGGTCCTGAAATCATCTGCAGCAGGACTAGCTACTGGTCCTGAAATCATCTGCAGCTGGACTAGCTACTGGTCCTGAAATCATCTGCAGCTGGACTAGCTACTGGTCCTGAAATCATCTGCAGCTGGACTAGCTACTGGTCCTGAAATCATCTGCAGCAGGACTCGCTACTGGTCCTGAAATCATCTGCAGCCGGACTAGCTACTGGTCCTGAAATCATCTGCAGCTGGACTAGCTACTGGTCCTGAAATCATCTGCAGCTGGACTAGCTACTGGTCCTGAAATCATCTGCAGCAGACTAGCTACTGGTCCTGAAATCATCTGCAGCTGGACTAGCTACTGGTCCTGAAATCATCTGCAGCAGGACTAGCTACTGGTCCTGAAATCATCTGCAGCTGGACTAGCTACTTACTGGTCCTGAAATCATCTGCAGCCGGACTAGCTACTGGTCCTGAAATCATCTGCAGCTGGACTAGCTACTGGTCCTGAAATCATCTGCAGCCGGACTAGCTACTGGTCCTGAAATCATCTGCAGCCGGACTAGCTACTGGTCCTGAAATCATCTGCAGCTGGACTAGCTACTGGTCCTGAAATCATCTGCAGCAGGACTAGCTACTGGTCCTGAAATCATCTGCAGCAGACTAGCTACTGGTCCTGAAATCATCTGCAGCTGGACTAGCTACTGGTCCTGAAATCATCTGCAGCAGACTAGCTACTGGTCCTGAAATCATCTGCAGCCGGACTAGCTACTGGTCCTGAAATCATCTGCAGCAGGACTAGCTACTGGTCCTGAAATCATCTGCAGCTGGACTAGCTACTGGTCCTGAAATCATCTGCAGCAGGACTAGCTACTGGTCCTGAAATCATCTGCAGCTGGACTAGCTACTGGTCCTGAAATCATCTGCAGCTGGACTAGCTACTGGTCCTGAAATCATCTGCAGCTGGACTAGCTACTGGTCCTGAAATCATCTGCAGCAGGACTAGCTACTGGTCCTGAAATCATCTGCAGCAGGACTAGCTACTGGTCCTGAAATCATCTGCAGCTGGACTAGCTACTGGTCCTGAAATCATCTGCAGCTGGACTAGCTACTGGTCCTGAAATCATCTGCAGCTGGACTAGCTACTGGTCCTGAAATCATCTGCAGCAGGACTAGCTACTGGTCCTGAAATCATCTGCAGCTGGACTACTTACTGGTCCTGAAATCATCTGCAGCAGGACTAGCTACTGGTCCTGAAATCATCTGCAGCTGGACTACTTACTGGTCCTGAAATCATCTGCAGCAGGACTAGCTACTGGTCCTGAAATCATCTGCAGCTGGACTACTTACTGGTCCTGAAATCATCTGCAGCTGGACTAGCTACTGGTCCTGAAATCATCTGCAGCAGACTAGCTACTGGTCCTGAAATCATCTGCAGCTGGACTAGCTACTGGTCCTGAAATCATCTGCAGCCGGACTAGCTACTCGTCCTGAAATCATCTGCAGCCGGACTAGCTACTCGTCCTGAAATCATCTGCAGCCGGACTAGCTACTGGTCCTGAAATCATCTGCAGCAGGACTAGCTACTGGTCCTGAAATCATCTGCAGCAGACTAGCTACTGGTCCTGAAATCATCTGCAGCCGGACTAGCTACTGGTCCTGAAATCATCTGCAGCAGGACTAGCTACTGGTCCTGAAATCATCTGCAGCAGACTAGCTACTGGTCCTGAAATCATCTGCAGCTGGACTAGCTACTGGTCCTGAAATCATCTGCAGCTGGACTAGCTACTGGTCCTGAAATCATCTGCAGCAGGACTAGCTACTGGTCCTGAAATCATCTGCAGCTGGACTAGCTACTGGTCCTGAAATCATCTGCAGCTGGACTAGCTACTGGTCCTGAAATCATCTGCAGCTGGACTAGCTACTGGTCCTGAAATCATCTGCAGCAGGACTAGCTACTGGTCCTGAAATCATCTGCAGCAGACTAGCTACTGGTCCTGAAATCATCTGCAGCTGGACTAGCTACTGGTCCTGAAATCATCTGCAGCAGACTAGCTACTGGTCCTGAAATCATCTGCAGCAGACTAGCTACTGGTCCTGAAATCATCTGCAGCAGACTAGCTACTGGTCCTGAAATCATCTGCAGCTGGACTAGCTACTGGTCCTGAAATCATCTGCAGCAGGACTAGCTACTGGTCCTGAAATCATCTGCAGCTGGACTAGCTACTGGTCCTGAAATCATCTGCAGCTGGACTAGCTACTGGTCCTGAAATCATCTGCAGCTGGACTAGCTACTGGTCCTGAAATCATCTGCAGCAGGACTCGCTACTGGTCCTGAAATCATCTGCAGCCGGACTAGCTACTGGTCCTGAAATCATCTGCAGCTGGACTAGCTACTGGTCCTGAAATCATCTGCAGCTGGACTAGCTACTGGTCCTGAAATCATCTGCAGCAGGACTCGCTACTGGTCCTGAAATCATCTGCAGCCGGACTAGCTACTGGTCCTGAAATCATCTGCAGCTGGACTAGCTACTGGTCCTGAAATCATCTGCAGCTGGACTAGCTACTGGTCCTGAAATCATCTGCAGCTGGACTAGCTACTTACTGGTCCTGAAATCATCTGCAGCTGGACTAGCTACTGGTCCTGAAATCATCTGCAGCTGGACTAGCTACTGGTCCTGAAATCATCTGCAGCAGGACTAGCTACTGGTCCTGAAATCATCTGCAGCTGGACTAGCTACTGGTCCTGAAATCATCTGCAGCAGGATTAGCTACTGGTCCTGAAATCATCTGCAGCTGGACTAGCTACTGGTCCTGAAATCATCTGCAGCAGGACTAGCTACTGGTCCTGAAATCATCTGCAGCAGGACTAGCTACTGGTCCTGAAATCATCTGCAGCTGGACTAGCTACTGGTCCTGAAATCATCTGCAGCTGGACTAGCTACTCGTCCTGAAATCATCTGCAGCTGGACTAGCTACTGGTCCTGAAATCATCTGCAGCTGGACTAGCTACTGGTCCTGAAATCATCTGCAGCTGGACTAGCTACTGGTCCTGAAATCATCTGCAGCTGGACTAGCTACTGGTCCTGAAATCATCTGCAGCTGGACTAGCTACTGGTCCTGAAATCATCTGCAGCCGGACTAGCTACTCGTCCTGAAATCATCTGCAGCCGGACTAGCTACTCGTCCTGAAATCATCTGCAGCCGGACTAGCTACTGGTCCTGAAATCATCTGCAGCAGGACTAGCTACTGGTCCTGAAATCATCTGCAGCTGGACTAGCTACTGGTCCTGAAATCATCTGCAGCTGGACTAGCTACTTACTGGTCCTGAAATCATCTGCAGCTGGACTAGCTACTGGTCCTGAAATCATCTGCAGCTGGACTAGCTACTGGTCCTGAAATCATCTGCAGCTGGACTAGCTACTTACTGGTCCTGAAATCATCTGCAGCAGACTAGCTACTGGTCCTGAAATCATCTGCAGCTGGACTAGCTACTGGTCCTGAAATCATCTGCAGCTGGACTAGCTACTTACTGGTCCTGAAATCATCTGCAGCTGGACTAGCTACTGGTCCTGAAATCATCTGCAGCTGGACTAGCTACTGGTCCTGAAATCATCTGCAGCTGGACTAGCTACTGGTCCTGAAATCATCTGCAGCTGGACTAGCTACTGGTCCTGAAATCATCTGCAGCTGGACTACTTACTGGTCCTGAAATCATCTGCAGCAGGACTAGCTACTGGTCCTGAAATCATCTGCAGCTGGACTAGCTACTGGTCCTGAAATCATCTGCAGCTGGACTAGCTACTGGTCCTGAAATCATCTGCAGCTGGACTAGCTACTGGTCCTGAAATCATCTGCAGCTGGACTAGCTACTGGTCCTGAAATCATATGCGGCAGGACTAGCTACTGTTGCTGTGAATTATGACTGGGGCTATGTCCCAAATCGCACCCTATGTAGTGCACTACTTTTGACCAGAACCCAATGTGTTTCCTTATTGGTCCATTTGGGAAGCAGACTGGCAGCAGCTAAGCAGTTGGAGGCAGTAAAAAAATATATAATTTAAAGTTTCTTTTCAGCCTCATTTTCATTGTCTCCAGAACAATACCAGTGTCAACATATGTCACAACGGCGCATTTCACACATTCTGTCGAAGAAACAAAAAGATTTAAAAGTTTCAAAGTTCTACCCGATGACATCATCAAGAGTTAAATGGTATATTAAAATGTTTAAAAAAACGTAGATTTTCAAACACAATGACATTCGCAGTGAGGTAGAACATAAAAATAAAAACAAATAACACTGTTTTTTTCCTATGGACCTTTCTTCCTCTCTTTTCAACCACAGATCATAGAAACGTGTCATTTTCTCATATGTAGACACTGGGATGGTGCTGGAGATGATGAATATGAGTTTGAAAAGTGGTGGAATGCCCTTTAAATTAGACGGGTGGAGTCATTACATCACTGCTTAAATAATCTTTAAAGCTGCTAATTATATCATGGATTGTGTGTGTGTGTGTGTGTGTGTGTGTGTGTGTGTGTGTGTGTGTGTGTGTGTGTGTGTGTGTGTGTGTGTGTGTGTGTGTGTGTGTGTGTGTGTGTGTGTGTGAGAAGTGTGTGTGTGAGAAGTGTGTGTGTGAGAAGTGTCTGAGTTGTCTGTGAGGTGTCTGTGAGATAGCGTTTTCTATATTTACAATCTGTGCATTAAATTCATTTTAGATTAGTCATAATCTAGACATTGTACGTCTATGTTTATAATTAATCAGATATGTGTTGCACCACTTCATGTTCAACCTGGATGAATTAATCTAAGGATAAATAATTAAACTATGATTAACTATGTATTAATGTTGTTCAAATAATGATTCTCACGTATGCCACTAATTCAAACAGAGTATGGGACTTTGATTCCTGCAAACAATTTTATAAAAACAATTTGAATAAGATGTCTTAAAGGAATCTGAAAAACCTCATCGTCGATAAGGACAGCTTAACAATCATAATCTTTAATTAACTGTAAAAAGTTTCTCTCTGAAATTTGTAACAACAACAAATAAATGTTTTTATTCTGTTTTCTTGGAGAACGTCTGTCCGGTTATTTTATAGTGGTAGAATATACACTGCTAACCTGTGTCTGGGAAGATATATTGACCTCTACACTTCTGATGCCCCTACAATATAATTTAGACCTACAGTATGATGCTAAGGACAGCGATAAACATCATGGACCTGGGACCTCTTTCAGTGATAACCATCATGGACCTGGGACCTCTTTCAGTGATAACCATCATGGACCTGGGACCTCTTTCAGTGATAACCATCATGGACCTGGGACCTCTTTCAGTGATAACCATCATGGACCTGGGACCTCTTACAGTGATAACCATCATGGACCTGGGACCTCTTTCAGTGATAACCATCATGGACCTGGGACCTCTTACAGTGATAACCATCATGGACCTGGGACCTCTTTCAGCGATAACCATCATGGACCTGGGACCTCTTTCAGTGATAACCATCATGGACCTGGGACCTCTTTCAGCGATAACCATCATGGACCTGGGACCTCTTTCAGTGATAACCATCATGGACCTGGGACCTCTTACAGTGAGTATCATCATGGACCTGGGACCTCTTACAGCGAGTATCATCATGGACCTGGGACCTCTTACAGTGAGTATCATCATGGACCTGGGACCTCTTACAGCGAGTATCATCATGGACCTGGGACCTCTTACAGTGAGTATCATCATGGACCTGGGACTTCTGACAGCGAGTATCATCATGGACCTGGGACCTCTGACAGCGAGTATCATCATGGACCTGGGACCTCTTACAGCGATAAGCATCATGGACCTGGGAACTCTTACAGCGAGTATCATCATGGACCTGGGACCTCTTACAGCGATAACCATCATGGACCAGGGACCTCTTACAGCGATAACCATCATGGACCTGGGACCTCTTACAGCGAGTATCATCATGGACCTGGGACCTCTTACAGCGAGTATCATCATGGACCTGGGACCTCTTACAGCGAGTATCATCATGGACCTGGGACCTCTTACAGTGAGTATCATCATGGACCTGGGACCTCTTACAGCGAGTATCATCATGGACCAGGGACCTCTTACAGCGATAACCATCATGGACCTGGGACCTCTTACAGCGAGTATCATCATGGACCTGGGACCTCTTACAGCGAGTATCATCATGGACCTGGGACCTCTTACAGCGAGTATCATCATGGACCTGGGACCTCTTACAGCGATAACAATCATGGACCTGGGACCTCTTACAGCGAGTATCATCATGGACCTGGGACCTCTTACAGTGAGTATCATCATGGACCTGGGACCTCTTACAGCGAGTATCATCATGGACCAGGGACCTCTTACAGCGATAACCATCATGGACCTGGGACCTCTTACAGCGAGTATCATCATGGACCTGGGACCTCTTACAGTGATAACAATCATGAACCTGGGACCTCTTACAATAATAAACATCATGTACCTGGGACCTCTTACAATAATAAACATCATGGACCTGGGACCTCTTACAGCGAGTATCATCATGGACCTGGGACCTCTTACAGCGAGTATCATCATGGACCTGGGACCTCTTACAGTGAGTATCATCATGGACCTGGGACCTCTTACAGCGAGTATCATCATGGACCTGGGACCTCTTACAGCGAGTATCATCATGGACCTGGGACCTCTTACAGCGAGTATCATCATGGACCTGGGACTTCTTACAGCGAGTATCATCATGGATCTGGGACCTCTTACAGCGAGTATCATCATGGACCTGGGACTTCTTACAGCGAGTATCATCATGGACCTGGGACCTCTTACAGCGAGTATCATCATGGACCTGGGACCTCTTACAGTGATAACCATCATGCACCTGGGACCTCTTACAGCGAGTATCATCATGGACCTGGGACCTCTGACAGCGAGTATCATCATGGACCAGGGACCTCTTACAGCGAGTATCATCATGGACCAGGGACCTCTTACAGCGATAACCATCATGGACCTGGGACCTCTTACAGCGAGTATCATCATGGACCTGGGACCTCTTACAGCGAGTATCATCATGGACCTGGGACCTCTTACAGCGAGTATCATCATGGACCTGGGACCTCTTACAGCGATAACCATCATGGACCTGGGACCTCTTACAGCGAGTATCATCATGGACCAGGGACCTCTTACAGTGAGTATCATCATGGACCTGGGACCTCTTACAGCGAGTATCATCATGGACCTGGGACCTCTTACAGCGAGTATCATCATGGACCTGGGACCTCTTACAGCGAGTATCATCATGGACCTGGGACCTCTTACAGCGAGTATCATCATGGACCTGGGACCTCTTACAGCGAGTATCATCATGGACCTGGGACCTCTTACAGCGAGTATCATCATGGACCTGGGACCTCTTACAGCGAGTATCATCATGGACCTGGGACCTCTTACAGCGAGTGTCATCATGGACCTGGGACCTCTTACAGCGAGTATCATCATGGACCTGGGACCTCTTACAGCAAGTATCATCATGGACCTGGGACCTCTTACAGCGAGTATCATCAGGGGCCTGGGACCTCTTACAGCGAGTATCATCATGGACCTGGGACCTCTTACAGCGAGTATCATCATGGACCAGGGACCTCTTACAGCGATAACCATCATGGACCTGGGACCTCTTACAGAGAGTATCATCATGGACCTGGGACCTCTTACAGCGAGTATCAACATGGACCTGGGACCTCTTACAGCGAGTATCATCATGGACCTGGGACCTCTTACAGCGATAACCATCATGGACCTGGGACCTCTTACAGCGAGTATCATCATGGACCTGGGACTTCTTACAGCGAGTATCATCATGGACCTGGGACCTCTTACAGCGAGTATCATCATGGACCTGGGACCTCTGACAGCGAGTATCATCATGGACCTGGGACCTCTTACAGCGAGTATCATCATGGACCTGGGACCTCTTACAGTGAGTATCATCATGGACCTGGGACTTCTTACAGCGAGTATCATCATGGACCAGGGACCTCTTACAGCGAGTATCATCATGGACCTGGGACCTCTTACAGCGAGTATCATCATGGACCAGGGACCTCTTACAGCGAGTATCATCATGGACCTGGGACCTCTTACAGCGAGTATCATCATGGACCTGGACCTCTTACAGCGAGTATCATCATGGACCTGGGACCTCTTACAGCGAGTATCATCATGGACCTGGGACCTCTTACAGCGAGTATCATCATGGACCTGGGACCCCTCTTACAGCGAGTATCATCATGGACCTGGGACCTCTTACAGCGAGTATCATCATGGACCTGGGACCTCTTACAGCGAGTATCATCATGGACCTGGGACCTCTTACAGCGAGTATCATCATGGACCTGGGACCTCTTACAGCGAGTATCATCATGGACCTGGGACCTCTTACAGCGAGTATCATCATGGACCTGGGACCTCTTACAGCGAGTATCATCATGGACCTGGGACCTCTTACAGCGAGTATCATCATGGACCTGGGACCTCTTACAGCGAGTATCATCATGGACCTGGGACCTCTTACAGCGAGTATCATCATGGACCTGGGACCTCTTACAGCGAGTATCATCATGGACCTGGGACCTCTTACAGCGAGTATCATCATGGACCTGGGACCTCTTACAGCGAGTATCATCATGGACCTGGGACCTCTTACAGCGAGTATCATCATGGACCTGGGACGTCTTACAGCGAGTATCATCATGGACCTGGGACGTCTTACAGCGAGTATCATCATGGACCTGGGACCTCTTACAGCGAGTATCATCATGGACCTGGGACCTCTTACAGCGAGTATCATCATGGACCTGGGACCTCTTACAGCGAGTATCATCATGGACCTGGGACCTCTTACAGCGAGTATCATCATGGACATGCTGGTTTAGTGTTTTTAGAATTCGACATTGAGGTAAAACATCTAATCAACCCAAGAGATTAGCTTTGCCTGCACGGTAGAGACTCATGCGGTGACTAACATGTATGTCCTAATATGTACACCATGCCAGGCGCTCACCGTGCCAGGCGCTCACCGTGCCAGGCGCTCACCGTGCCAGGCGCTCACCGTGCCAGGCGCCCACCGTGCCAGGCGCCCACCATGCCAGGCGCTCACCATGCCAGGCGCTCACCATGCCAGGCGCTCACCGTGCAAAGCACTCTCATATAGATCTTTATTATGGTTGTATGGAGTGTTTTACCTACCTAGATTTACATGGACCATGGATCCAGGTCGCAGTTATAAATGAGAACTTGTTCTCAACTGGCCTATCTAGGTAAATAAAGGTGAAATAAATAGATAAAGAAACCAGACAGCTTAACCCAGACATACTATTACCGCTGCAGTAAGCAGCGGACCCATTTCCTCGTTATTCCTCTCAACCGTAACACTTTGTGACGATCGTGGGCTTCTGAGTGGCGCAGCGGTCTAAGGCACTGCATCTCAGTGCACAGAGGTGTCACTACAGTCCCTGGTTCAAATCCAGGCTGTATCACATTCGGCTGTGATTGGTAGTCCCATAGGGCGGCACACAATTGGCCCGGCGTCGTCCGAGGTTTGGCTGGTGTAGGCCGTCATTGTAAATAAGAGAATTTGTTCTTTACTAACTTGCCTGGTTTAAAAAAAAAAAGTATAATATTTATAATGTATTCCACATTAAAGGCTATGAGCTAATGTGTTGGGCCGTGTGTGTGTGTGTGCGTGCGTGCGCACAGAATGAATGCAGACCCATGGAACGTACAATGAGTCCTAAATGGAATCCTATTCCAAATGTAGTGCACTAATGTTGACCAGGGCTCGACTAGGGATTAGGGCGCCATTTTAGAATCCTCCTTAGTGTCCATGATTAGGATAATGAATGTTTGTTATTTTCTATAATAATGACTTCATTGAGCCTCATTAAGATTTTTTAACAGCCCAATTAATTCAACAAAGACACTGTCAATGACTCGGGCTGGATCCCTAACTACACCCTGTTCCCTTTATAGTGCACTACATTTGACCAGGGCTATATGACGACTAGGGTGCCATTTGGGACACTACCCAGTTTGGGGTTAACGCTGGGAGACCACTGTGTGGATGTTGTGGTTGTGATGTCATTTGTGTTGTGTACATTAGTCTTGGTCAGTGACAACTACAATACATCACACGCACTACTCAGTCAGTCATTATCGACAGGGTTCAGTCACTCTATACACACACACACACACACACACACACACACACACACACACACACACACACACACACACACACACACACACACACACACACACACACACACACACACACACACACACACACACACACACACACACTCTCTCTCTCTCTAACTCTTTCCTATCCATCTCTCCCTCTTTCTTTCTCTTTATCTCTTTCCTCTCCATCTCTGTCTGTCTGTCTCTCTCCCTCTCTCTTTCCTCTCTCTCTCTCTCTCTCTCTCTCTCTCTCTCTCTCTCTCTCTCTCTCTCTCTCTCTCTCTCTCTCTCTCTCTCTCTCTCTCTCTCTCCTCTCTCTTTTCTTTCTTGAAAATACATTGTTCCTAGTTTGATTGTTAATGTTGTGAAGCGTCTCGTTAGTCTGGAGACAGTAATTGTGGCTTAGCGTCGTAGCTTAGCCCCATCAAGCCCCTGATTAGCGGCGGGGGGTCAATGGTGATTAATTACAAACCCACAGAATTATTTTCAGCATGTAAGCAAACATTCAACACGCTGCCAACACCCCTGCAGCTCACAGACCCAGCGAAGCCAAGCCTCATCCCATACAGATGACACCAGACCCTCAATTGTTCAATTGTCCTGGCGTTATATCCTGACTTCCGAGGAAAACTCACTCATTCAATGAGTGACCTATGAAATGGTAGATTGAGAAAATAAATGCAAAGTGACTAGTGCATCATCCGAACTTATCATCTCACATTCTTTTATTTTTATATTTTTTACTTTGGTCAAATATCAAATCGAACTTATGAAGCCATTTTTATATCAGCAAATTTCACAAAATGCTTTACAGAAACTCAGTCTAAAAAAAACAAATAACAATTAAATGGGGAGGCAGAAGCACACAATTAGTGATGGATCGTTTGCTCAGATCTGGAAATGATGGCATGAATCATGAGTTTTTATATTTATTTATTTATTGTGATGTAGACAACAATAAAATCCTGTAAAATGTGAGCGAACTGTGCACCTTTCAGAAGTCTGTCTGAAACAAAGTTGTTGTTTACAGTGCAGCTAAGGCTAGCAGATGCTAACGGTCAAGATTAACACTTGTCGTATGAATGACCCATTTCTAAAAAATCTATCCAACTAAACAAATCCTGTATTTCACTAAATAATCCTGTAATCCAGGATTTGTTTCAAGGATTCTGTAAATGAACAGTCATTTTAGACTCTTTAGATGTCTGTGTGTCTCTAATCTGTTTCCTCTTCTTCTCCTTCTCTTGAATATAACAGAAATTAATCATTCATTCAGACCCTTTGATCTTTCAGGCCTGTTCCTAATAGGCTCCTTTGATCTTTCAGGCATGTTCCTGATAGGTCAGGTGCTCTGAGGTCAGTAGTGTCCAGAGGTCAGGTGCTCTGAGGTCAGTAGTGTCCAGAGGTCAGGTGCTCTGAGGTCAGTAGTGTCCAGAGGTCAGGTGCTCTGAGGTCAGTAGTGTCCAGAGGTCAGGTGCTCTGAGGTCAGTATTGTCCAGAGGTCAGGTGCTCTGAGGTCAGTAGTGTCCAGAGGTCAGGTGCTTTGAGGTCAGTAGTGGTAGTAACCGTGCCAGCATTGCCATCACAGCTTCACAGTCAGTAACATGTGTCACATTGGATTACAGATGATTATTAAATCAATTTCTGTATCCCAGTATAACTCAGTTTATCCACTATTTCTCCTGGTTCCCAAACAATGTTGACATTCTAGTGCAGTACGTTAATTAGGTCGGTTGCATCTAAAATGGCAACTTATTACCCAAAATAATGCACTACTTTTTGACCGGGGCATTTAGTGTCAAAAGTAATGCAGTAAATAAGGTGGGTGTAACGGCTGTCGTCGGGAGAAGGAGAAGAGGACCAAAGTGCAGCGTGGTACGTATCCATAATACTTTTAATAAATATGAACACGCGAACAAAAACAACAAAACGACCAACAAACAGTTCTGCAAGGTGCCACAAAACACTAAACAGAAAATAACCACCCACAAACACAGGTGGGAACAGGCTACCTAAGTATGGTTCTCAATCAGAGACAACGATAGACAGCTGCCTCTGATTGGGAACCACACCAGACCAAACACATAGAAATACAAAACATAGAACAACATAGAACACCAGACATAGAATGCCCACCCAAACTCACGCCCTGACCAACCAAAATAGACACATAAAAAGGATCTCTAAGGTCAGGGGTCAGGGCGTGACAGTGGGGGAAAGGGTGCCATGTCAGACATCAGTATCAGATGGGTACGGTCAAGACCGTGAAGGGTAAAAGTCATCAACGTAATATCAACATAAACTCAGACTCAGGAAATGAAGCTTTTTTTGGAGCCATGGATTCAACAACGCAGACAATGTTGTTGTTAAGCTGGTGCATGAAGTCAGGCGCAGGAGAGCAGAATGAGTGAGCAACGTACTTTACTCAACATAAAGGCACAAGGAAACGATTCACATGACCAACAATAAACGGTAATCAATTACGCACAGGTGTAAACAGCACCCCGTCGAAAAACCAGCCATAACGTACCGAATGAACATAGAAACAATCACGCACAAAAACATGGGGGAAACAGAGGGTTAAATGAAACCAGGTGTGTAGAATACAAAGACAAAACAAATGGAAAATGAAAGGTGGATCGGCGATGGCTAGAAGACCGGTGACGTCGACCGCCGAATGCCGCCCGAACAAAACTTTGGCGGAAGTCGTGACACCATCGATCCACGCTAAGCAGTACTTAGGTAAAAAAACTTTCAAGATCAACATAGTTCAACTCTTTCCCTAATTTTGGGTCACAAAGTCTGTCCTTGAAATGGGCACCTTTTATCCGGCTACTCAATACTGCCCCTGCAGCCCAAACAGGTTAATTTGGGGTCACAGTGGTCAGGTATTCTGACCAAATACCATTCTAGTTTGATCTGTTATTTTTTGGTAAATTCTTTCCAAAGTGTCAAGTAATTATCTTTTTATTTTCTCATGATTTGGTTGGGTCGAATTGTGTTTCTGTCCTGAGGCTCTGTGGGGTGTGTTTGTGTTTATGAACAGAGCCCCAGGACCAGCTTGCTTAGGTGACTCTTCTCCAGGTTCATCTCTCTGTAGGTGATGGCTTTGTTATGGAAGGTTTGGGAACTGCTTCCTTTTAGGTGATTGTAGAATTTAACGTCTCTTTTCTGGATTTTGATAATGAGCGGGTATCAGCCTAATTCTGCTCTGCATGCATTATTTGGTGTTTTACGTTGTACACGGAGGATATTTTAGCAGAATTCTGCATGCAGTCTCAATTTGGTGTTTG
Source organism: Salvelinus namaycush (assembly GCF_016432855.1). Lineage (NCBI taxonomy): Eukaryota > Metazoa > Chordata > Actinopteri > Salmoniformes > Salmonidae > Salvelinus > Salvelinus namaycush. The sequence goes on along the minus strand of NW_024057982.1, from coordinate 11,363 downwards.
TCCCATTTTGTGAATTCTTGGCTGGTGAGCGGACCCCAGACCTCACAACCATAAAGGGCAATGGGTTCTATAACTATAACTTTTTGCCAGATCCTAATTGGTATGTCAAATTTTATGTTCCTTTTGATGGCATAGAAGGCCCTTCTGGCCTTGTCTCTCAGATCATTCACAGCATTGTGGAAGTGACCTGTGTGCTCCAGGACAACGGTGTCTAGATGGAATTTGTATTTGTGGTTCTGGCGACTGGACCTTTTTTGGAACACCATTATTTTGGTCTTACTGAGATTCACTGTCAGGGCCCAGGTCTGGCAGAATCTGTGCAGAAGATCTAGGTGCTGCTGTAGGCCCTCCTAGGTTGGTGACAGAAGCACCAGATCATCAGCAAACAGTAGACATTTGACTTCGGATTCTAGTAGGGTGAGGCCGGGTGCTGCAGACTGTTCTAGTGCCCTCGCCAATTCGTTGATATATATGTTGAAGAGGGTGGGGCTTAAGCTGCATCCCTGTCTCACCCCACGGCCCTGTCTCACCCCACGGCCCTGTCTCACCCCCCGGCCCTGTGGAAAGAAATGTGTGGTTTTTGCCCATTTTAACTGCACACTTGTTGTTTGTGTACATCTGTCTCTCTCTGTCTCTGTCTCTGTCTGCCTGTATCTGTCTCTCTCTCTCCTTTTCTCTCTCCTTTTCTCTCTGTCTGCCTGTATCTGTCTCTCTCTGTCTCTGTCTGCCTGTATCTGTCTCTCTCTGTCTCTGTCTCTGTCTGCCTATATCTGTCTCTCTCTATCTCCTTTTCTCTCTCCTTTTCTCTCTGTCTGCCTGTATATGTCTCTCTCTGTCTCTGTCTGCCTGTATCTGTCTCTCTCTCTCTCTCTCTCTCTCCTTGTCTGTCTGCCTGTATCTGTCTCTCTCTCTCTCCTTGTCTGTCTGCCTGTATCTGTCTCTCTCTCTCTCCTTGTCTGTCTGCCTGTATCTGTCTCTCTCTCTCTCCTTTTCTCTCTCCTTTTCTCTCTGTCTGCCTGTATCTGTCTCTCTCTGTCTCTGTCTGCCTGTATCTGTATCTCTCTGTCTCTGTCTCTGTCTGCCTATATATGTCTCTCTCTCTCTCCTTTTCTCTCTCCTTTTCTCTCTGTCTGCCTGTATATGTCTCTCTCTGTCTCTGTCTGCCTGTATCTGTCTCTCTCTCTCTCTCTCTCCTTGTCTGTCTGCCTGTATCTGTCTCTCTCTCTCTCCTTGTCTGTCTGCCTGTATCTGTCTCTCTCTCTCTCCTTGTCTGTCTGCCTGTATCTGTCTCTCTCTCTCTCCTTTTCTCTCTCCTTTTCTCTCTGTCTGCCTGTATCTGTCTCTCTCTGTCTCTGTCTGCCTGTATCTGTCTCTCTCTGTCTCTGTCTCTGTCTGCCTGTATCTGTCTCTCTCTCTCTCCTTTTCTCTCTCCTTTTCTCTCTGTCTGCCTGTATATGTCTCTCTCTGTCTCTGTCTGCCTGTATCTGTCTCTCTCTCTCTCTCTCCTTGTCTGTCTGCCTGTATCTGTCTCTCTCTCTCTCCTTGTCTGTCTGCCTGTATCTGTCTCTCTCTCTCTCCGTGTCTGTCTGCCTGTATCTGTCTCTCTCTCTCTCCTTGTCTGTCTGCCTGTATCTGTCTCTCTCTCTCTCCTTGTCTGTCTGCCTGTATCTGTCTCTCTATCTCTCCTTGTCTGTCTGTCTGTCTGTCTGTCTGTCTGTCTGTCTGTCTGTCTGTCTGTCTGTCTGTCTGTCTGTCTGTCTGTCTGTCTGTCTGTCTGTCTGTCTGTCTGTCTCTCTCTCTCTCTCTCTCTCTCTCTCTCTCTCTCTCGCTCTATCGCTCTATCGCTCTCTCGCTCTATCGCTCTCTCTCTCTCTCCCTTTCTCTGTTTCTCTCTCTCTGTCTCTCTCTCTCTCTCTCTCCCTTTCTCTGTTTCTCTCTCTCTGTCTCTCTCTCTCTCTCTCAATCTCTCTCTCTCTCTCTGTAATATTCCTAATCTGAAATCTCTCAGAATAATTGATATAGTGTCATCCAGTGTGTTGCTCTCTCAATATGTCATTAATATTAATTCTGAATAATTACTGGGGAACACAGAATTGAAATCAGGGTCTTTGTCAAGTCATAAGACCCCTATTTGCATTGAGCACCACTGGGAAGGACGTAGAGAGGGCGTCTGAAATGTCACCAGCGGTTAGGCAGGCTGTCACCGTCCCACAGGACACACACACTCACACACACATACATACACACACACACACACACACACACACACACACACACACACACACACACACACACACACACACACACACACACACACACACACACACACACACACACACACACACACACACATACAAACAAACAAACATATACACACACACACACACACACACACCATCCCACAGGACCCCCTCCACTATATGGAGGGTGGTTGTAATGAACGCACCATGTTCCACCACGGGGGAAGGCTTTAGCGGGCGCACAGAGCACGCTCAGAAAGACACATGCCAAATGGGTATTCAAATGAGTGATGTGAGAGATTTCCATTTCATTGGGAGAGGAAAGTGATTACAGCCAGCCTGGTATGAATCCACACTGATACAGAGAGAGGTTACAGTCAGAGATACTGTTGGTTACAGTCAGAGACACTGTTGGTTACAGTCAGAGACACTGTTGGTTACAGACAGAGACACTGCTGGTTACAGCCAGAGACAATGTTGGTTATAAAGCCAGAGACACTGTTGGTTACAGTCAGAGACACTGTTGGTTACAGTCAGAGACACTGTTGGTTACAGCCAGAGACACTGTTGGTTATAAAGCCAGAGACACTGTTGGTTACAGTCAGAGACGCTGTTGGTTACAGCCAGAGACACTGTTGGTTACAGCCAGAGACACTGTTGGTTACAGTCAGAGACACTGTTGGTTACAGTCAGAGACACTGTTGGTTACAGTCAGAGACACTGTTGGTTACAGTCAGAGACACTGTTGGTTACAGCCAGAGACAATGTTGGTTATAAAGCCAGAGACACTGTTGGTTACAGTCAGAGACACTGTTGGTTACAGTCAGAGACACTGTTGGTTACAGCCAGAGACACTGTTGGTTATAAAGCCAGAGACACTGTTGGTTACAGTCAGAGATGCTGTTGGTTACAGCCAGACACACTGTTGGTTACAGCCAGAGACACTGTTGGTTACAGTCAGAGACACTGTTGGTTACAGTCAGAGACACTGTTGGTTACAGTCAGAGACACTGTTGGTTACAGCCAGAGACACTGTTGGTTATAAAGCCAGAGACACTGTTGGTTACAGTCAGAGACGATGTTGGTTACAGTCAGAGACACTGTTGGTAACAGTCAGAGACACTGTTGGTTACAGCCATAGACACTGTTGGTTACAGGCATAGACACTGTTGGTTACAGCCATAGACACTGTTGGTTACAGTCAGAGACACTGTTGGTTACAGCCAGAGACACTGTTGGTTATAAAGCCAGAGACACTGTTGGTTACAGCCATAGACACTGTTGGTTACAGCCAGAGACACGGTTGGTTATAAAGCCAGAGACACTGTTGGTTATAAAGCCAGAGACACTGTTGGTTACAGCCAGAGACACTGTTGGTTACAGTCAGAGACACTGTTGGTTACAGCCATAGACACTGTTGGTTACAGTCAGAGACACTGTTGGTTACAGTCAGAGACACTGTTGGTTATAGACAGAGACACTGTTGGTTACAGCCAGAGACACTGTTGGTTACAGCCATAGACACTGTTGGTTACAGTCAGAGACACTGTTGGTTACAGTCAGAGACACTGTTGGTTACAGCCATAGACACTGTTGGTTACAGTCAGAGACACTGTTGGTTACAGTCAGAGACACTGTTGGTTACAGCCAGAGACACTGTTGGTTACAGTCAGAGACACTGTTGGTTACAGCCAGAGACACTGTTGGTTACAGTCAGAGACACTGTTGGTTACAGTCAGAGACGATGTTGGTTATAAAGCCATAGACACTGTTGGTTACAGTCAGAGACGATGTTGGTTATAAAGCCATAGACACTGTTGGTTACAGTCAGAGACACTGTTGGTTACAGTCAGAGACACTGTTGGTTACAGTCAGAGACACTGTTGGTTACAGACAGAGACACTGTTGGTTACAGACAGAGACACTGTTGGTTACAGTCAGAGACACTGTTGGTTACATACAGAGACACTGTTGGTTACAGTCAGAGACACTGTTGGTTATAAAGACAGAGACACTGTTGGTTATAAAGACAGAGACACTGTTGGTTACAGCCAGAGACACTGTTGGTTATAAAGCCAGAGACACTGTTGGTTACAGCCAGAGACACTGTTGGTTACAGCCAGAGACACTGTTGGTTACAGCCAGAGACACTGTTGGTTACATACAGAGACACTGTTGGTTACAGCCAGAGACACTGTTGGTTATAAAGACAGAGACACTGTTGGTTATAAAGACAGAGACACTGTTGGTTACAGCCAGAGACACTGTTGGTTATAAAGCCAGAGACACTGTTGGTTACAGCCAGAGACACTGTTGGTTACAGCCAGAGACACTGTTGGTTACAGCCAGAGACACTGTTGGTTACAGTCAGAGACACTGTTGGTGTAACGGTAGTCCTCCTCCTCTTCATCCGAAGAGGAGGAGCATGGATTGAACCAAGGCGCAGCGTTTTGGAATGACATGATTTAATTAGGACAACGAAAACACGAACTTGACTAAAAACTAACAAAACAACAAAACGGAGTAGACAAACCTGGACATGTGAACTTACATAAAACGCAGAACTCACGAACAGGAAAATGACTACACAAAAGACCGAACTCACAAACAAACCGAACAGTCCCGTATGGTGCGACAAACACTGACACAGGAGACAACCACCCACAATGAACACTGTGAAACAACCTACCTAAATATGACTCTCAATTAGAGGAAACGCCAAACACCTGCCTCTAATTGAGAGCCATACCAGGCAACCCTAAACCAACATAGAAACAGAAAACATAGAATGCCCACCCAAACTCACGTCCTGACCAACTAACACATACAACAAACTAACAGAAATAGGTCAGGAACGTGACATAACCCCCCCCTTAAGGTGCGAACTCCGGGCGCACCAGCACAAAGTTTAGGGGAGGGTCTGGGTGGGCATCTGACCACGGTGGTGGCTCAGGCTCAGGACGAGGTCCCCACCCCACCATAGTCAATCCCAGCTTGCTAATCCCCCTCAGAATGACCACCCCTCTCTTCCACCCACCTAATATAGGCAACACAAAATAAAGGTACAGCTCCGGGACAAGGTAGCTCAGGACATAGAGGTAGGTGAGAATAGAGAGGTAGATAGAGAGGTAGCTCAGGATAGAGGGGCAACTCCGGACTGAAAGGCAGCTCCGGACAGAGAGACAGCTCTGGACTGAGGGGCAGTTCTGGATTAATGGCCGCTCTGGGCTGAGGGGCAGCTCATGACTGGCTGACGGCTCTGGACGCTCATGGCTAGCTGACAGCTCTGGACGCTCATGGCTGGCTGACGGCTCTGGACGCTCATGGCTGGCTGACGGCTCTGGACGCTCATGGCTCGCTGACAGCTCTGGACGCTCATGGCTAGCTGACAGCTCTGGACGCTCATGGCTGGCTGACGGCTCTGGACGCTCATGGCTGGCTGACGGCTCTGGACGCTCATGGCTAGCTGACGGCTCTGGACGCTCATGGCTAGCTGACGGCTCTGGACGCTCATGGCTCGCTGGCGGCTCTGGCAGATCCTGTCTGGTTGGCGGCTCTGGCAGATCCTGTCTGGTTGGCGGCTCTGGCAGATCCTGTCTGGTTGGCGGCTCTGGCAGATCCTGTCTGGTTGGCAGCTCTGGCAGATCCTGTCTGGTTGGCGGCTCTGGCAGATCCTGTCTGGTGAATGGCTAAAGCGGCTCCTGACTGACTAACGGCTCTGTCGGCTCGGGACAGACGGGCGGCTCTAATGGCTCGGGACAGACGGATGGCTCAGACGGCGCTGGGGAGACGGATGGCTCAGACGGCGCTGGGGAGACGGATGGCTCAGATGGCGCTGGGGAGACGGATCGCTCAGATGGCGCTGAGGAGACGGATGGCTCAGACGGCGCTGGGGAGACGGATGGCTCAGACGGCGCTGGGGAGACGGATGGCTCAGATGGCGCTGAGGAGACGGATGGCTCAGATGGCGCTGCGGAGACGGATGGCTCAGACTGATCCTGTCTAGCGGAAGGCTTTGGCTGCTCCTGTCTGGCGGAAGGCTCTAGCGGCTCCAGTCTGGCGGAAGGCTCTGTAGGCTCATGGCAGACGGGCGGCTTTGCAGGCTCATGGCAGACGGGCAGTTCATGCGGCGCTTGGCAGACGGACAGTTCAGGCGCCGTTGGGCAGACGGCAGACTCTGGCCGGCTGAGACGCACTGAAGGCCTGGTGCGTGGTGCCGGAACTGGAGGCACCGGACTGGAGACACGCACTTCAAGCCTAGTGCGGGGAGCAGGGACAGGGCACACTGGACTCTCAAAACGTACTATTTGCCTGGTGCGTGGTACCGGCACTGGTGGCACCGGGCTGAGGGCACGCACATCAGGACGAGTACGGGGAGAAGGAACAGTGTGTACAGGGCTCTGGAGACGCACAGGTGGCTTAGTGCGTGGTGCCCGAACTGGAGGCACTGGGCTGGAGACACGCACCATAGGGAGAGTGCGTGGAGGAGGAACAGGGCTCTGGAGACGCACTGGAAGCCTGGTGCGTAGTGTAGGCACTGGTGGTACTGGGCTGGGGCGGGGAGGTAGTGCCGGAAATACCGGACCGTGCAAGCGTACTGGCTCCCTTGAGCATTGAGCCTGCCCAACCTTACCTGGTTGAATGCTCCCCGTCGCCCGACCAGTGCGGGGAGGTGGAATAACCCGCACCGGGCTATGTAGGCGAACCGGGGACACCATGCGTAAGGCTGGTGCCATGTAAGCCGGCCCGAGGAGACGTACTGGTGGCCAGATATGAAGGGCCGGCTTCATGACATTTGGCTCAATGCCCAATCTAGCCCTACCAGTGCGGGGAGGTGGAATAACCCGCACCGGGCTATGAACACATACAGGAGACACCGTGCGCTCTACTGCGTAACACGGTGTCTGCCCGTACTCCCGCTCTCCACGGTTAGCCTGGGAAGTGGGCGCAGGTCTCCTACCTGCCCTTGGCCCACTACCTCTTAGCCCCCCCCCAAGAAATTTTTGGGTAGTACTCACGGGCTTTTCGGGCTTCCGTGCCAGACGCGTCCCCTCATAATGCCGGTTCCTCTCTCCAGTTTCCTCCGCTCTCCGAGCTGCCTCCAGCTGTTCCCATGGGCGGCGATTCACCTCCACTTTAGCCCATGGTCCTTTTCCTTCCATGATCTCCTCCCAAGACCATAAATCCTGCTTCGTGCGCTGTCCGTTCCTCCCGTTACACCGCTGCTTGGTTCTGGTTATTTGGTGGGTGGTTCTGTAACGGTAGTCCTCCTCCTCTTCATCCGAAGAGGAGGAGCATGGATTGAACCAAGGCGCAGCGTTTTGGAATGACATGATTTAATTAGGACAACGAAAACACGAACTTGACTAAAAACTAACAAAACAACAAAACGGAGTAGACAAACCTGGACATGTGAACTTACATAAAACGCAGAACTCACGAACAGGAAAATGACTACACAAAAGACCGAACTCACAAACAAACCGAACAGTCCCGTATGGTGCGACAAACACTGACACAGGAGACAACCACCCACAACAAACACTGTGAAACAACCTACCTAAATATGACTCTCAATTAGAGGAAACGCCAAACACCTGCCTCTAATTGAGAGCCATACCAGGCAACCCTAAACCAACATAGAAACAGAAAACATAGAATGCCCACCCAAACTCACGTCCTGACCAACTAACACATACAACAAACTAACAGAAATAGGTCAGGAACGTGACAGTTGGTTACAGTCAGAGACGCTGTTGGTTACAGTCAGAGACACTGTTGGTTACAGTCAGAGACTGTATATATGCTACTGTACAGAACACATCCCTGTATGTATGCTACTGTACAGAACATATCCCTGTATATATGCTACTGTACAGAACACATCCCTGTATGTATGCTACTGTACAGAACATATCCCTGTATATATGCTACTGTACAGAACACATCACTGTATAAATGCTACTGTACAGAACATATCCCTGTATATATGAAATATATAGTCTACCCAGTTATATATTTGTCACTGTACAGAAACTACTTGTTATATACAGTTGCCATATATACACTGTCATAAATACAATATAAATATTTGCCATATACACTGAGTTTACAAAAAGGAGCTGTCGGATCATGGACTCTACAAGGTGTCGAAAGTGTTCCACATCGATGCTGGCCCACGTTGTGTCCAGTTGGCTGGATGTCCTTTGGGTGGTGAACCGTTCTTGATACACATGGGAAACTGTTGAACGTGAAAAACCCAGCAGCGTTGCAGTTCTTGACACAAAACGATACACTTTGCACCTAGTACTATACCCCGTTCAAAGGCACTTAAATATTTTGTCTTTCCCATTCACCCTCTGAATGGCACACATACGCAATCCATGTCTCAATTGTCTCAAGACTTAAAAATCATTCTTTAACCTGTTTCCTCCCCTCCATCTACACTGATTAAAGTGGATTTAACAGGTGACATCAATAAGTGATCATAGCTTTCACCTGGATTCACCTGGTCAGTCTATGTCATGGAAAGAGCAGGTGTTCCTAGAGATAAATCATTGCCATAAACACTTGCCATATATATTACCGTATACAAAGGTACATGGTATAAATGGTATAGATTTCAAAGCTTTATAGTTGCATGTGGGATGGTTCTAATAGTTATCGAACAGTTATCTATGTGTAACTATCAGTAACTAGGGGTCAGTTTAGTTAATATCTATCAGTAACTAGGGGTCAGTATAGTTAATATCTATCAGTAACTAGGGGTCAGTTTAGTTAATATCTATCAGTAACTAGGGGTCAGTTTAGTTAATATCTATCAGTAACTAGGGGTCAGTTTAGTTAATATCTATCAGTAACTAGGGGTCAGTTTAGTTAATATCTATCAGTAACTAGGGGTCAGTTTAGTTAATATCGATCAGTAACTAATGGTCAGTTTAGTTAATATCTATCAGTAACTAGGGGTCAGTTTAGTTAATATCTATCAGTAACTAGGGGTCAGTTTAGTTAATATCTATCAGTAACTAGGGGTCAGTTTAGTTAATATCTATCAGTAACTAGGGGTCAGTTTAGTTAATATCTATCAGTAACTAGGGGTCAGTTTAGTTAATATCTATCAGTAACTAGGGGTCAGTTTAGTTAATATCTATCAGTAACTAATGGTCAGTTTAGTTAATATCTATCAGTAACTAGGGGTCAGTTTAGTTAATATCTATCAGTAACTAATGGTCAGTTTAGTTAATATCTATCAGTAACTAATGGTCAGTTTAGTTAATATCTATCAGTAACTAGGGGTCAGTTTAGTTAATATCTATCAGTAACTAGGGGTCAGTTTAGTTAATATCTATCAGTAACTAGGGGTCAGTATAGTTAATATCTATCAGTAACTAGGGGTCAGTTTAGTTAATATCTATCAGTAACTAGGGGTCAGTTTAGTTAATATCTATCAGTAAACTAATGGTCAGTTTAGTTAATATCTATCAGTAACTAGGGGTCAGTTTAGTTAATATCTATCAGTAACTAGGGGTCAGTTTAGTTAATATCTATCAGTAACTAGGGGTCAGTTTAGTTATATCTATCAGTAAATAGGGGTCAGTTTAGTTATCAGTAACTAGGGGTCAGTTTAGTTAATATCTATCAGTAACTAATGGTCAGTTTAGTTAATATCTATCAGTAACTAATGGTCAGTTTAGTTAATATCTATCAGTAACTAGGGGTCAGTTTAGTTAATATCTATCAGTAACTAGGGGTCAGTTTAGTTAATATCTATCAGTAACTAATGGTCAGTTTAGTTAATATCGATCAGTAACTAGGGGTCAGTTTAGTTAATATCTATCAGTAACTAGGGGTCAGTTTAGTTAATATCTATCAGTAACTAGGGGTCAGTTTAGTTAATATCTATCAGTAACTAGGGGTCAGTTTAGTTAATATCTATCAGTAACTAATGGTCAGTTTAGTTAATATCTATCAGTAACTAATGGTCAGTTTAGTTAATATCTATCAGTAACTAATGGTCAGTTTAGTTAATATCTATCAGTAACTAGGGGTCAGTTTAGTTAATATCTATGTGTAACTACCAGTAACTAGGGGTCAGTTTAGTTAATATCTATCAGTAACTAATGGTCAGTTTAGTTAATATCTATGTGTAACTACCAGTAACTAGGGGTCAGTTTAGTTAATATCTATCAGTAACTAATGGTCAGTTTAGTTAATATCTATCAGTAACTAGGGGTCAGTTTAGTTAATATCTATCAGTAACTAGGGGTCAGTTTAGTTAATATCTATCAGTAACTAGGGGTCAGTTTAGTTAATATCTATCAGTAACTAATGGTCAGTTTAGTTAATATCGATCAGTAACTAGGGGTCAGTTTAGTTAATATCTATCAGTAACTAGGGGTCAGTTTAGTTAATATCTATCAGTAACTAGGGGTCAGTATAGTTAATATCTATCAGTAACTAATGGTCAGTTTAGTTAATATCTATCAGTAACTAATGGTCAGTTTAGTTAATATCGATCAGTAACTAATGGTCAGTTTAGTTAATATCTATCAGTAACTAGGGGTCAGTATAGTTAATATCTATCAGTAACTAATGGTCAGTTTAGTTAATATCTATGTGTAACTACCAGTAACTAGGGGTCAGTTTAGTTAATATCTATCAGTAACTAATGGTCAGTTTAGTTAATATCTATCAGTAACTAATGGTCAGTTTAGTTAATATCTATCAGTAACTAATGGTCAGTTTAGTTAATATCGATCAGTAACTAGGGGTCAGTTTAGTTAATATCTATCAGTAACTAGGGGTCAGTTTAGTTAATATCTATCAGTAACTAGGGGTCAGTTTAGTTAATATCTATCAGTAACTAGGGGTCAGTTTAGTTAATATCTATCAGTAACTAATGGTCAGTTTAGTTAATATCTATCAGTAACTAATGGTCAGTTTAGTTAATATCTATCAGTAACTAATGGTCAGTTTAGTTAATATCGATCAGTAACTAGGGGTCAGTTTAGTTAATATCTATCAGTAACTAGGGGTCAGTTTAGTTAATATCTATCAGTAACTAATGGTCAGTTTAGTTAATATCTATCAGTAACTAATGGTCAGTTTAGTTAATATCTATCA
>NW_024057981.1:54779-74252 GCF_016432855.1 Salvelinus namaycush | reverse complement strand
GTAAATCTATTAGCTAACCACGTTAGCAAATGACACGACTTTTCTAACTCCATCAGTTTCTTACTCCATCAGGTGCTATCACAAATTCGACCAAATAAAGATATAAATAGCCACTAACCAAGAAACAAATTCATCAGATGACAGTCTGATAACATATTTATTGTATAGCATATTTTATTTCGAAAAATGTGCATATTTCAGGTATAAATCATATTTTACATTTCAGCTACAAATCAGAAAGTGCACCGAAAGCAGCCATAATATTTACAGACACCAACAGACACCAACGTCAAATGGCTTATTACTCATCATAAAACATTTCCGAAAAATATATAGTTTGCAGCAATTGAAAGATAGGCAACTTGTGATTCCAAACAATATTTCCGATGTATTAAATGTTTTACAGCGAAAACAAAATGTATCGCTATATTAGCGTAGCCACAATAGAGAGACACATTTGGGCGCCCACGACCCGTTCACATGCACGACAGATATATGAAATAACATCATAAAATGATTCTTACTTTGGCTGATCTTTCATCAGAATGTTGAAACAGGCGTCCTCTGTCCAGATGAGTCGTTGTTTCGTTTCAGAATGAGAAATATCCCTGTTCATTTAGCATTTCCAGTAGCCGTGGCCCAACGTAAACACAGTCATACGACGGAACACGGCAAAACTCCCGAATAAAGTTTCAATAATCTGATTAAACTATATTGAAAAAACATACATTACGATGATATGGTCACATATATCCCAAAAAATTCGAGCCGGAGACGTTAGCCGTTCGTTAGGAAGGCAAAACAGAAGTCCATCCCACTTCCTTCAGAATACCGGAAGTTGGCGCTCAGGTCAAAGAAATAGGTTTTTTTCCACCATAGACCAAGAGGAGCAAAAAAATTTCTTCTCTGACATCCTCTTTACACCAATAGGAAGGCGTATAGACTGTCAGCAGACTCCTAGATGTTATGACCATGTATAGGCATCAGATTGAAAAGAGCATAGATTTCTGACATTTCACTTCCTGGTCAGGAAAAGTGCTGCAAAAGGACTTCTGTTTCACTCAGAGAAATAATTCCAACTCTTTTAGAAACTAGAAAGTGTTTTCTATCCAAAAAGAATAATAATATTCATATTGTACAAGCAAGATTTGAGTAGGAGGCCGTTTGAAATGGCCACCTCTTCCAGGTTACTCAGTGCTGCCAGTTGCAGCCATAAGAAGTTAACTGACCCTGTATATAGTGTGGTATTAACCTGACCCTGTATATAGTATGATATTAACTGACCCTGTATATAATATGGTATTAACTGACCCTGTATATAGTATGGTATTAACTGACCCTGTATATAGTATGGTATTAACTGACCCTGTATATAGTATGGTATTAACTGACCCTGTATATAGTATGGTATTAACTGAACCTGTATATAGTATGGTATTAACCTGACCCTGTATATAGTATGGCATTGACTGACCCTGTATATAGTATGGTATTAACTGACCCTGTATATAGTATGGTATTAACCTGACCCTGTATATAGTACGGTATTAACTGACCCTGTATATAGTGTGGTATTAACTGACCCTGTATATAGTATGGTATTAACTGACCCTGTATATAGTATGGTACTAACTGACCCTGTATATAATATGGTATTAACTGACCCTGTATATAGTATGGTATTAACTGACCCTGTATATAGTACGGTATTAACCGACCCTGTATATAGTATGGTATTAACTGACCCTGTATATAGTATGGTATTAACCTGACCCTGTATATAGTATGGTATTAACTGACCCTGTATATAGTACGGTATTAACCGACCCTGTATATAGTATGGTATTAACTGACCCTGTATATAGTATGGTATTAACTGACCCTGTATATAGTATGGTATTAACTGACCCTGTATATAGTACGGTATTAACCGACCCTGTATATAGTATGGTATTAACTGACCCTGTATATAGTATGGTATTAACTGACCCTGTATATAGTATGGTATTAACTGACCCTGTATATAGTATGGTATTAACTGACCCTGTATATAGTATGGTATTAACTGACCCTGTATATAGTATGGTATTAACCTGACCCTGTATATAGTGTGGTACTAACTGACCCTGTATATAGTATGATATTAACTGACCCTGTATATAGTATGATATTAACTGACCCTGTATATAGTATGGTATTAACTGAACCTGTATATAGTATGGTATTAACTGAACCTGTATATAGTATGGTATTAACCTGACCCTGTATATAGTATGGTATTAACCTGACCCTGTATATAGTATGGTATTAACCTGACCCTGTATATAGTATGGTATTAACCTGACCCTGTATATAGTACGGTATTAACCGACCCTGTATATAATATGGTATTAACCTGACCCTGTATATAGTATGGTATTAACCTGACCCTGTATATAGTATGGTATTAACCTGACCCTGTATATAGTATGGTATTAACCTGACCCTGTATATAGTATGGTATTAACTGACCCTGTATATAGTATGGTATTAACTGACCCTGTATATAGTATGGTATTAACTGACCCTATATATAGTGTGGTACTAACTGACCCTGTATATAGTGTGGTACTAACTGACCCTGTATATAGTATGGTATTAAACTGACCCTGTATATAGTATGGTATTAACCTGACCCTGTATATAGTATGGTATTAACTGACCCTGTATATAGGATGGTATTAACTGACCCTGTATATAGTATGGTATTAACCTGACCCTGTATGGAGCTTGTTACTTCTCATGTTCTTCTTATTTTTCTTTTTTGTATGTTTTGGTTCTACCTCGTTATTTTTAATGCTACATTGATATTGATTACTGCATTGTTGGGTTTAGAACTAGCAATAAAGGCATTTCACTGTACCTGACAGGTGACATTGACTTGAAACTCTCCCCTCTCCTTCTGCCTTTCTCTCCTCTCTGTCTCTCTCTCTCTCACTCTTTTCTCTCTCACTCTTTTCTCTTTCACTTCCCTCTCTCTCTCTCCTCTTTCACTCCCCCCTCTCTCTCTCTCTCTCTCTGTCTCTCTCTCTCTCTCTCTCTCTCTCTCTCTCTTCTCTCTTCTCTCTTCTCTCTTCTCTCTCTTCTCTCTTCTCTCTCCTCTCTCTCTCTCTCTCTCTCTCTCTTCTCTCTCTCTCTCTCTCTCTCTCTCTTCTCTCTCTCTCCTCTCTCTCTCCCTTCTCTCTCCCCCCTCTCTCCTCTTTCACTCCCGTCTCTTTCACTCCTCTCTCTCTCCTCTCTCACTCCCCTCTCTCTCCCCCTCTCTCCTCTTTCACTCCCGTCTCTCTCTCTCCTCTTTAACTCCCTCTTCTTTCTCTCCTCTTTCACTCCTGTCTCTCTCTCTCTTTCTCCAGGCATGAGGAGTTGCTGTCCCAGGGAGGTTTGTACTCTGCTATGTGGCTGAAACAGCAGCGCAGCACAGCCAAGACAGAGACATACAACTCTAACCCAGAGGGCCAGCAGCAGCCCGCTACTCCCCACCACGGTCCCTGAGCCAGTAGCACAGAGCTAACCTACAGCTAACCATAGAACAGAGGAGCAGATTGAGCTAACCTACAGCTAACCAGGGACCAGAGGAGTAGTTTGAGCTAACCTACAGCTAACCAGGGAACAGAGGAGTAGATTGAGCTAACCTACAGCTAACCAGAGAACAGAGGAGTAGATTGAGCCTGGATAGAGCTCAACCATCTGAAGGAAAAGATTCAACTCATATTGTGGCATTTTGGGCGGGTACGGCGAGGTTCTGAGTCGAGTTTCAAACTTGGCATCCTAAGGACCAAAACAAGACACATTACTGCTGCTGCAAGAAAAGCTAGTTACACTAGATGGTAACTTTACAAAGCTAGTTACACTAGATGGTAACTTTACAAAGCTAGTTACACTAGATGGTAACTTTACCAAGCTAGTTACACTAGATGGTAACTTTACCAAGCTAATTACACTAGATGGTAACTTTACAAAGCTAGTTACACTAGATGGTAACTTTACAAAGATAGTTACACTAGATGGTAACTTTACAAAGCTAGTTACACTAGATGGTAACTTTACCAAGCTAGTTACACTAGATGGTAACTTTACCAAGCTAGTTACACTAGATGGTAACTTTACAAAGCTAGTTACACTAGATGGTAACTTTACAAAGCTAGTTACACTAGATGGTAACTTTACAAAGCTAGTTACACTAGATGGTAACTTTACAAAGCTAGTTACAATAGATGGTAACTTTACAACACTAGTTACACTAGATGGTAACTTTACAAAGCTAGTTACAATAGATGGTAACTTTACAACACTAGTTACACTAGATGGTAACTTTACAACGCTAGTTACATTAGATGGTAACTTTACAACGCTAGTTACACTAGATGGTAACTTTACAACGCTAGGTACACTAGATGGTAACTTTACAACGCTAGTTACACTAGATGGTAACTTTACAAAGCTAGTTACACTAGATGGTAACTTTACAACGCTAGTTACACTAGATGGTAACTTTACAAAGCTAGTTACACTAGATGGTAACTTTACAAAGCTAGTTACACTAGATGGTAACTTTACAAAGCTAGTTACACTATATTTAATGATAACACGTGGTGTACGTGGGAAGTTAAAGCAGACTCCCAACTCTGAATTAGCTGTGTCAAATACCCTCAGACCAAAGATGATGAATTGTTGTTCATCTGTGTGTTCGAGGAAACACTCCAACTTTAACTGTGAATCTACTGTTTTATTAAACTGATTATGACGGACATTTATTAAAGACTTGATCAGTTGTACATCATCCATAAGAACATTGCAATAAATACAAACATACCTACTACTGTATCTACAAAAGTTTATTTATTTTGAATATATTCATCTGCTTACACAAGCTACGGCTTTAAAAATACACAGAAAATGTATATTTAAAATCCAGTTTCCATTGAAACTCATGAAGCAGTAACATACAGTACATTTTCTGGTATATAGAAAAGCTTGAATTTCAATGTTTTTCTTAAAGCTGAGTGCGACATGAGATTTAAATGAAAGATATGGTGGTAGTAACTTATTGCTATCTATTGTGAGAGCTCAAGTGAGTCAGTTTTCACATGTATTCATTCAACATGGTAAATTAACTTGAACTTGTGACTCACATCCATACATCGCCACATAACAAAATGTAGCTAGAGTGATTGTTAACATCATGACATGTAGCTAGAGAGATCGTTAACATAACATGTAGCTAGAGAGATCGTTAACATTATGACATGTAGCTAGAGAGATCGTTAACATCATGACATGTAGCTAGAGAGATTGTTAACATCATGACATGTTGCTAGAGAGATCGTTAACATCATGACATGTAGCTAGAGAGATCGTTAACATCATGACATGTAGCTAGAGAGATCGTTAACATCATAACATGTAGCTAGAGAGATCGTTAACATCATGACATGTAGCTAGAGAGATCGTTAACATAACATGTAGCTAGAGAGATTGTTAACATCATGACATGTTGCTAGAGAGATCGTTAACATCATGACATGTAGCTAGAGAGATCGTTAACATCATGACATGTAGCTAGAGAGATCGTTAACATCCTAACATGTAGCTAGAGAGATCGTTAACATAACATGTAGCTAGAGAGATCGTTAACATCCTAACAAAAGGTAGCTAGCGTGATTGTTAACATCATAACATGTAGCTAGAGAGATCGTTAACATCATAACATGTAGCTAGAGAGATCGTTAACATCCTAACATGTAGCTAGAGAGATTGTTAACATCATAACATGTAGCTAGAGAGATCGTTAACATCCTAACATGTAGCTAGAGAGATCGTTAACATCATGACATGTAGCTAGAGAGATTGTTAACATCATAACATGTAGCTAGAGAGATCGTTAACATCATGACATGTAGCTAGAGAGATCGTTAACATAACATGTAGCTAGAGAGATTGTTAACATCATGACATGTAGCTAGAGAGATCGTTAACATCATAACATGTAGCTAGAGAGATCGTTAACATCATGACATGTAGCTAGAGAGATCGTTAACATCCTAACATGTAGCTAGAGAGATCGTTAACATAACATGTAGCTAAAGAGATTGTTAACATCCTAACATGTAGCTAGAGAGATCGTTAACATAACATGTAGCTAGAGAGATCGTTAACATCCTAACATGTAGCTAGAGAGATCGTTAACATAACATGTAGCTAGAGAGATCGTTAACATCCTAACAAAATGTAGCTAGAGAGATTGTTAACATCATAACAAAATGTAGCTAGAGAGATCGTTAACATAACATGTAGCTAGAGAGATCGTTAACATCATGACAAAATGTAGCTAGAGAGATCGTTAACATCATAACAAAATGTAGCTAGAGAGATCGTTAACATAACATGTAGCTAGAGAGATCGTTAACATAACATGTAGCTAGAGAGATCGTTAACATCATGACATGTAGCTAGAGAGATCGTTAACATCATAACATGTAGCTAGAGAGATCGTTAACATCATGACATGTAGCTAGAGAGATCGTTAACATAACATGTAGCTAGAGAGATTGTTAACATCATGACATGTTGCTAGAGAGATCGTTAACATCATGACATGTAGCTAGAGAGATCGTTAACATCATGACATGTAGCTAGAGAGATCGTTAACATCCTAACATGTAGCTAGAGAGATCGTTAACATAACATGTAGCTAGAGAGATCGTTAACATCCTAACAAAAGGTAGCTAGCGTGATTGTTAACATCATAACATGTAGCTAGAGAGATCGTTAACATCATAACATGTAGCTAGAGAGATCGTTAACATCCTAACATGTAGCTAGAGAGATTGTTAACATCATAACATGTAGCTAGAGAGATCGTTAACATCCTAACATGTAGCTAGAGAGATCGTTAACATCATGACATGTAGCTAGAGAGATTGTTAACATCATAACATGTAGCTAGAGAGATCGTTAACATCATAACATGTAGCTAGAGTGATCGTTAACATCATAACATGTAGATAGAGAGATCGTTAACATAACATGTAGCTAGAGAGATTGTTAACATCATGACATGTAGCTAGAGAGATCGTTAACATCATGACATGTAGCTAGAGAGATCGTTAACATCATGACATGTAGCTAGAGAGATCGTTAACATCATAACATGTAGCTAGAGAGATCGTTAACATCATGACATGTAGCTAGAGAGATCGTTAACATCCTAACATGTAGCTAGAGAGATCGTTAACATAACATGTAGCTAGAGAGATTGTTAACATCCTAACATGTAGCTAGAGAGATCGTTAACATAACATGTAGCTAGAGAGATCGTTAACATCCTAACATGTAGCTAGAGAGATCGTTAACATAACATGTAGCTAGAGAGATCGTTAACATCCTAACAAAATGTAGCTAGAGAGATCGTTAACATCATAACAAAATGTAGCTAGAGAGATCGTTAACATAACATGTAGCTAGAGAGATCGTTAACATCATGACAAAATGTAGCTAGAGAGATCGTTAACATCATAACAAAATGTAGCTAGAGAGATCGTTAACATAACATGTAGCTAGAGAGATCGTTAACATAACATGTAGCTAGAGAGATCGTTAACATAACATGTAGCTATAGAGATCGTTAACATAACAAAATGTAGCTAGAGAGATCGTTAACATCATGACATGTAGCTATAGAGATCGTTAACATCCTAAAATGTAGATAGAGAGATCGTTAACATAACATGTAGCTAGAGAGATCGTTAACATCCTAAAATGTAGCTAGAGAGATCGTTAACATCATGACATGTAGCTAGAGAGATCGTTAACATAACATGTAGCTAGAGTGATCGTTAACATCATGACATGTAGCTAGAGAGATCGTTAACATCATGACATGTAGCTAGCGAGATCGTTAACATCATGACATGTAGCTAGAGAGATCGTTAACATCATGACATGTAGCTAGAGAGATCGTTAACATCATGACATGTAGCTAGAGAGATCGTTAACATCATGACATGTAGCTAGAGAGATCGTTAACATAACATGTAGCTAGAGAGATCGTTAACATAACATGTAGCTAGAGAGATCGTTAACGTCATAACGTGTAGCTAGAGAGATCGTTAAGGTCATAACATGTAGCTAGAGAGATCGTTAACGTCATAACATGTAGCTAGCGAGATCGTTAACGTCATAACGTGTAATTGGGGATGTGATGTAGAAACAAGAAGTAGGTTTCAGGATAGCATTAACTTCTTGCTATGAGCGAGATGGATATGTGTGTGTGCTAGTGCCTATATGTGCTGTGGATTGTCCATGTTGTTGGATCTGTCTGTGTAGATGGATGAGACTATTCTGTGGATCTGTCTGTGGAGATAGATGAGACTGTCCTGTGGCTCTGTCTGTGTAGATGGACGAGACTGTTCTGTGGATCTGTCTGTGGAGATGGATGAGACTGTCCTCTGAATCTGTCTGTGTAGATGGATGAGACTGTCCTGTGGCTCTGTCTGTGTAGATGGATGAAACTGTCCTGTGGATCTGTCTGTGTAGATGGACGAGACTGTTCTGTGGATCTGTCTGTGGAGATGGATGAGACTGTCCTGTGGCTCTGTCTGTGGAGATGGATGAGACTGTCCTGTGTAGATGGATGAGACTGTCCTGTGGCTCTGTCTGTGTAGATGGATGAAACTGTCCTGTGGATCTGTCTGTGTAGATGGATGAGACTGTCCTGTGGCTCTGTCTGTGGAGATGGATGAGACTGTCCTGTGTAGATGGATGAGACTGTCCTGTGGATCTGTCTGTGTAGATGGATGAGACTGTCCTGTGTAGATGGATGAGACTGTCCTGTGGCTCTGTCTGTGTAGATGGATGAGACTGTCCTGTGGATCTGTCTGTGGAGATTGATGAGACTATCCTGTGGCTCTGTCTGTGTAGATGGATGAGACTGTCCTGTGGATCTGTCTGTGGAGATGGACGAGACTGTTCTGTGGATCTGTCTGTGTAGATGGATGAGACTGTCCTGTGGATCTGTCTGTGTAGATGGATGAGACTATTCTGTGGATCTGTCTGTGTAGATGGATGAGACTGTCCTGTGGATCTGTCTGTGGAGATGGATGAGACTGTTCTGTGGATCTGTCTGTGTAGATGGATGAGACTGTTCTGTGGATCTGTCTGTGGAGATAGATGAGACTGTCCTCTGAATCTGTCTGTGTAGATGGATGAGACTGTTCTGTGGATCTGTCTGTGTAGATGGATGAGACTGTCCTCTGAATCTGTCTGTGTAGATGGATGAGACTGTTCTGTGGAGATAGATAAGACTGTCCTGTGGCTCTGTCTGTGTAGATGGATGAGACTATTCTGTGGAGATAGATGAGACTGTCCTCTGAATCTGTCTGTGTAGGTGGATGAGACTGTTCTGTGGAGATAGATAAGACTGTCCTGTGGCTCTGTCTGTGTAGATGGATGAGACTGTTCTGTGGATCTGTCTGTGGAGATGGATGAGACTGTCCTGTGTAGATGGATGAGACTGTCCTGTGGATCTGTCTGTGGAGATGGATGAGACTGTCCTGTGGATCTGTCTGTGGAGATGGATGAGACTGTCCTGGTGCCTATATGTGCTGTGGATTGTCCATGTGGTTGGATCTGCTTGTGTAGATGAGACTGTCCTGTGTGCAGTCAGCCAGAGGCAAGAGGCAGTGTTAGTGTTACAGTCATATATTTAATATATTGATAAGTAACCTTTTTAAATGTATTTTATTTAACCTTTATTTAACTAGGCAAATCAGTTAAGAACAAATGTTTATTTACAACGACGGCCTAACCCATGGATCCATCTGTATGGTTGTAATTGTCACATGGATCCATCTGTATGGTTGTAAATGTCACATGGATCATGGATTGTGTATGTGTGCCATTCAGAGGGTGAATGTGCAAGACAAAATATTTAAGTCCCTTTGAACGGGGTATGGTAGTAGGTGCCAGGAGCACCGGTTTGTATCAAGAACAGCAACGTTGCTGGGTTTTTCATACAGTTTCCTGTGTGTATCAAGAATGGTCCACCACCCAAAGAACATCCAGCCAACTGGACACAACTGTGGGAAGCATTGGAATCAACACGGGCCAGCGTCTCTGTCGAATGATTTCAACACCTTGTAGAGTCCATGCCCTGACGAATTGAGGCTGTTGCCACTCAATAGTAGGAAGTGGTTCCTCATGTTTGGTATATTATAAAGCTATAGTAGGTCACTAAATAAAATGTCCATTGGCACACTGACTAATGATGAAGAGGTAGGCTACTACTCATGGTGATGGCTGATGTACTCGTCTTGGCAATAGCCTACGTCAAGATGAGATACTTTGAAAATCAGTGTTGCTGTTAGCAAAAAAAAAAAAAAAAACTCCACTCCAACTCCACTTTTTAATATTTGTCCTACATACATTAGTCTTCTCTTTACAGCAGTAGGCATTTGCTTTCCAAACTGTACGTTTTTTTTTCTCGCGATTTTGTATTTAGAAAAGCAAACAGACAGCCGCAAACAATATAATCCATAGATGGCAGTTTCCATTCTAGAAAGGACTGGCAGCCATTGCTAGTGTACCCATGAATTTAATAGTCAAATGTCCAGGGTTAGAAGTTCCAAAAGCGTTTTACGGATCATGTCTATGGACACAATAAATTATACATTGGGAGCGCATGCGGGACAAATTGCCTTCGACTGTAGGCAACCGCTACCTGTCAAAATAAATGAAAGACTTGAATATACGAGAGATACTAAGTACATTCGGAGACGCAGTATTCAGACCGCTTGACTTTCTCCACATTTTGTTTTACCTTACAACCTTATTCTAAAATGGATTTAATAGTCCACCACCCCTCAATCTACACACAATAATGTCAAAGCAAAAAACAGATTTTTAGAAATGTATGAATATAAAAACATGAAAAATTACATTTACGTAAGTATTCAGACCCTTTACTCTGTACTTTGTTGAAGCACCTTTGGCAGCGATTACAGCCTCAAATCTTCTTGGGTATGACACTATAAGCTTGGCACACCTGTATTTGGGGAGTTTCTCCCATTCTTCTCTGCAGATCCTTTCAAGCTGCGACACCGGTGTTCAGTAGAGCTGTAGAAACAACACATGAGGAACAGCCAGCTAGTGAAATCAGTACTAATAAAGGGTATGACGGAAAGTGATGGAATACTTTGCTAGTGTACCCCATGCCTACCGCAGGAGACGGATGATCACAAGGCCGTCCCTCTGCTCTAGTGGATTCCGGGTTGGGATGTAGCGGATACCGTTGAAGCTGGTGTCCCTCCTGACCACAATAGGGAACCGAGCCGCAGTTGTAGCCGACGGCGTCACTCAGCCGCGGGGAGGGGTGTGGCCCCTACCGCCATGGGTTCAGGCTCTGAATCAGAACGGTCAACGAAGGAGGGAGAGAGGCGATGGGGGAGGTTATCGAGACAGACGGCATCCAAGAAGAGGGGTATTTTCTCAGCACGCCAACTTCGTCTGGGCCTCTTCGTGGAAACCTTCTTCTCAATATGGTGCGGAGCGCCGGCTCAGTCCATCCATTGGTTGCTGCCACCATCCGGAAGGTGAGGGTGTACGGACCAGCGGTAGTTGGAGTAGGCGGCACTCCCCTCTCTGCCCTCCGGTGGATGACCGAAGACTCCTCTGAACAGAGCCATGAACCTCACATAGGAACCCAGTTCATCATCATCTCTCTCCCAGACGGGCGTAGCCCACTCCAACCGCCCGGCCGGTCAGCAGGGAAATAACCGTGGCAACCTTGGACCTCTGTGGTGGGGGCTCCCACAAAATAGAAGGAAGCCAAGGCATTTGGATGGAGTCCCATCATTTGTCAGGGGAGGGACAAACGGGCATCGCTGACCTGGGCGGACTGCTGAATGGGCTGAGGTGCTGGGTCGCTGGGTCGTCTCCTCCGCTCGTTGGAGGTGACCCCTCTTGATGAAGATCTAGGCGTTGAATAACCCGGAGGACCTCATCCATCGCCACCCCCAGTTGCGCCAGCTGGTCGTGGTGTTTTGGCGAAGTAGGTTTCCTTGTTTGTCAACCAACTTGGAGATGTTTCGGTTGGCGGCTGCTTCCATTTTATGAGGCAGTATTCTGTAACAAAGAAGCATGGAGTCAGGAAGCAGGTGTAGTCAGTGAGTTCATAACAAACGGACACAGAGTGAATACACAAACAAAAGTATGGACACAGAACCAATTTTAACTTTCTGTTAAAATCTATTAGAGTGAGATCATTTCTTACATTCGGGATTTGTATACTGGGTATGTCCACATCCCCGTCAGACCATTTTATTGGTAAACTACACGCTAATGTTAAAGTTGCATTTTCTAGTGATCCAAAACATAGTATAGAACACTGATCATAATATGGTTGTAATCCAGAGAGGTTAGAAAAAGTACCTAGATCCTCTACAAGGCTGTGGAGGGATTCTAATTGTGGATTTAAAAGAAAACATGAATCATCAGCGTTACAATGACACATTTGTTTTTAAGCCCTGGATTTCTAGGCCCTTGATATTAATTGTTTGATCAGAATTTAATAGCTAACATTTCGATGGCAATAATAAATAGATGTGCCGATAGTGGACAGCCTTGTTTTACTCCTCTTGACAGTTTAATAATACTTTCTGAGAAGTAGTCATTATTTACTATTTTACACCTAGGGTTAATATAAACTCAGCAGAAAAAGAAACGTCCTCTCACTGTCAACTGCGTTTCTTTTCAGCAAACTCAACATGTGTAAATACACCTGCAAGTTCCCGGACATTTCTGGGTGGAATGGCCCTAGCCCTCACCCTCCGATCCAACAGGTCCCAGACGTGCTCAATGGGATTGAGATCCGGGCTCTTCGCTGGCCATGGCAGAACACTAACATTCTTGTCTTTCAGGAAATCACTCACAGAACGAGCAGTATGGCTGGTGGCATTGTGATGCTGGAGGGTCATGTCAGGATGAGCCTGCAGGAAGGGTACCACATGAGGGAGGAGGATGTCTTCCCTGTAACGCACTAACGCAAGAAGCTCAGTCCGATGATGCTGTGACACACTGCCCCAGACCATGACGAACCCTCCACCTCCAAATTGATCCCGCTCCAGAGTACAGGCCTCGGTGTAACGCTCATTCCTTCGACGATAAATGCGAATCCGACCATCACCCCTGGTGAGACAAAGCCGCGACTCGTCAATGAAGAGCACTTTTTGCCAGTCCTGTCTGGTCCAGCGACAGTGAGTTTATGCCCATAGGCAACATCGTTGCCGGTTATGTCTGGTGAGGATCTACCTTTCAACAGGCCTACAAGCCCTCAGTCCAATCTCTCTCAGCCTATTGCGGATAGTCATTAGCACTGATGGAGGGATTGTGCGTTCCTGGTGTAACTCGGGCAGTTGTTGTTGCCATCCTGTACCTGTCCCGCAGGTGTGATGTTCGGATGTACCGATCCTGTGCAGGTGTTGTTACACGTGGTCTGCCACTGTGAGAACGATCAGCAGTCCGTCCTGTCTCCCTGTAGCGCTGTCTTAGGCGTCTCATAGTACGAGCATTGCAATTTATTGCCCTGGCCACATCTGCAGTCCTCATGCCTCCTTGCAGCATGCCTAAGGCACGTTCACGCAGATGAGCAGGGACCCTCGGAATCTTTCTTTTGGTGTTTTTCAGAGTCAGTATAAAGGCCTCTTTAGTGTCCTAAGTCTTTATAACTGTGACCTTAATTGCCTACCGTCTGTAAGCTGTTAGTGTCTTAACGACTGTTCCACAGGTGCTTGTTCATTCATTGTTTATGTTTCATTGAACACGCATGGGAAACAGTGTTTAAACCCTTTACAATGAAGATCGGTGAAGTTATTTTGATTTTTACGAATTATCTTTGAAAGACAGGGTCCTGAAAAGGGGACATTTCATTTTTTGCTGAGTTTACAGAACTTTAATCCATTCTCTAAAATGTCAATATTCCAGGCATTTATATATAAATTCCAGTCATACTTTATCAAAAGCCTTTTTAAAATCAGATATGAATACCAGGCCTGGTTTCTCAGATTTTTAATAGTAACGCTATTGTTTCCAGTACTTGTCTTATATTAACTCCAATGTAAAAAACCTGTCTGATTAGGATGAATAATATCAGACAATACCGTTGTGATTCTACAGTCGTGTCCAAAAGTTTTGAGAAATACACAAATACACATTTTCACAGTCTGCTGCCTCAGTTTGTATGATGGCAATTTGCATATACTCCAGAATGTTATGAAGAGTGATCAGATGAATTGCAATTAATTGCAAAGTCCCTCTTTGCCATGCAAATGAACTGAATCCCCCAAAAACATTTCCACTGCATTTCAGCCCTGCCACAAAAGGACCAGCTGACATCATGTCAGTGATTATTTCGTTAACACAAGAGAGAGTGTTGATGAGGACAAGGCTGGAGATCACTCTGTCATGCTGATTGAGTTCGAATAACAGACTGGAAGCTTCAAAAGGAGGGTGTTGCTTGGAATCATTGTTCTTCTTCTGTCATCCATGGTTACCTGCAAGGAAACACGTGCCGTCATCATTGCTTTGCACAAAAAGGGCTTCACAGGCAAGGATATTGCTGCCAGTAAGATTGCACCTAAATTAACCATTTATCGGATCATCAAGAACTTCAAGGGGAGCGGTTCAATTGTTGTGAAGAAGGCTTCAGGGCGCCCAAGAAAGTCCAGCAAGCTGATAGTTGATGTGGTCAGGGTTATAGTAGATGTGGTGAGGGTTATAGTAGATGTAGTCAGGGTTATAGTAGATGTGGTCTACAGTAGATGTGGTGAGGGTTATAGTAGATGTAGTCAGTGTTATAGTAGATGTGGTCAGGGTTATAGTAGATATGGTCAGGGTTATAGTAGATGTGGTCAGGGTTATAGTAGATGTGGTCAGGGTTATAGTAGATGTGGTCAGGGTTATAGTAGATGTGGTCTATAGTAGATGTGGTCAGGGTTATAGTAGATGTAGTCAGGGTTATAGTAGATGTAGTCAGGGTTATAGTAGATGTGGTCAGGGTTATAGTAGATGTAGTCTATAGTAGATGTGGTCAGGGTTATAGTAGATGTAGTCAGGGTTATAGTAGATGTGGTCTATAGTAGATGTGGTCAGGGTTATAGTGTATGTGGTCTATAGTAGATGTGGTCAGAGTTATAGTAGATGTGGTCAGGGTTATAGTAGATGTGGTCTATAGTAGATGTGGTCAGGGTTATATTAGATGTAGTCAGGGTTATAGTAGATGTAGTCAGGGTTATAGTAGATGTAGTCAGTGTTATAGTAGATGTGGTCTATAGTAGATGTGGTCAGGGTTATAGTAGATGTGGTCTATAGTAGATGTGGTCAGGGTTATAGTAGATGTAGTCAGGGTTATAGTAGATGTGGTCAGGGTTATAGTAGATGTGGTCAGGGTTATAGTAGATGTGGTCAGGGTTATAGTAGATGTGGTCAGGGTTATAGTAGATGTGGTCAGGGTTATAGTAGATGTAGTCAGGGTTATAGTAGATGTGGTCTATAGTAGATGTGGTCAGGGTTATAGTAGATGTGGTCTATAGTAGATGTGGTCAGGGTTATAGTAGATGTGGTCAGGGTTATAGTAGATGTGGTCAGGGTTATAGTAGATGTGGTCAGGGTTATAGTAGATGTGGTCTATAGTAGATGTGGTCTATAGTAGATGTGGTCAGGGTTATAGTAGATGTGGTCTATAGTAGATGTGGTCAGGGTTATAGTAGATGTGGTCTATAATAGATGTGGTCAGGGTTATAGTAGATGTGGTCAGGGTTATAGTAGATTTGGTCTATAATAGATGTGGTCAGGGTTATAGTAGATGTGGTCAGGGTTATAGTAGATGTGGTCTATAGTAGATGTGGTCAGGGTTATAGTAGATGTGGTCAGGGTTATAGTAGATGTGGTCAGGGTTATAGTAGATGTGGTCAGGGTTATAGTAGATGTGGTCTATAGTAGATGTGGTCAGGGTTATAGTAGATGTGGTCAGGGTTATAGTAGATGTAGTCTATAGTAGATGTGGTCTATAGTAGATGTGGTCAGGGTTATAGTAGATGTGGTCTATAGTAGATGTGGTCAGGGTTATAGTAGATGTGGTCAGGGTTATAGTAGATGTGGTCAGGGTTATAGTAGATGTAGTCAGGGTTATAGTAGATGTAGTCAGGGTTATAGTAGATGTGGTCTATAGTAGATGTGGTCAGGGTTATAGTAGATGTGGTCTATAGTAGATGTGGTCAGGGTTATAGTAGATGTGGTCAGGGTTATAGTAGATGTGGTCAGGGTTATAGTAGATGTAGTCAGGGTTATAGTAGATGTGGTCTATAGTAGATGTGGTCAGGGTTATAGTAGATGTAGTCAGGGTTATAGTAGATGTGGTCTATAGTAGATGTGGTCTATAGTAGATGTGGTCAGGGTTATAGTAGATGTAGTCAGGGTTATAGTAGATGTGGTATATAGTAGATGTGGTCTATAGTAGATGTGGTCAGGGTTATAGTAGATGTAGTCAGGGTTATAGTAGATGTGGTCAGGGTTATAGTAGATGTGGTCTATAGTAGATGTGGTCTATAGTAGATGTGGTCAGGGTTATAGTAGATGTAGTCAGGGGTATAGTAGATGTGGTCAGGGTTATAGGAGATGTGGTCTATAGTAGATGTGGTATATAGTAGATGTAGTCAGGGTTATAGTAGATGTAGTCAGGGTTATAGTAGATGTAGTCTATAGAAGATGTGGTCAGGGTTATAGATGTGGTTTATAGTAGATGTGGTCTATAGTAGATGTGGTCAGGGTTATAGTATATGTGGTCTATAGTAGATGTGGTCAGAGTTATAGTAGATGTGGTCAGGGTTATAGTAGATGTAGTCAGGGTTATATTAGATGTGGTCAGGGTTATAGTAGATGTGGTCTATAGTAGATGTGGTCAGGGTTATATTAGATGTAGTCAGGGTTATAGTAGATGTGGTCAGGGTTATAGTAGATGTGGTCTATAGTAGATGTGGTCAGGGTTATAGTAGATGTAGTCAGGGTTATAGTAGATGTAGTCAGGGTTATAGTAGATGTGGTCAGGGTTATAGTAGATGTGGTCAGGGTTATAGTAGATGTGGTCAGGGTTATAGTAGATGTGGTCTATAGTAGATGTGGTCAGGGTTATAGTAGATGTAGTCAGGGTTATAGTAGATGTGGTCTATAGTAGATGTGGTCAGGGTTATAGTAGATGTGGTCTATAGTAGATGTGGTCAGGGTTATAGTAGATGTGGTCTATAGTAGATGTGGTCAGGGTTATATTAGATGTAGTCAGGGTTATAGTAGATGTGGTCAGGGTTATAGTAGATGTGGTCAGGGTTATAGGAGATGTGGTCTATAGTAGATGTAGTCAGGGTTATAGTAGATGTGGTCTATAGTAGACGTGGTATATAGTAGATGTGGTCAGGGTTATAGTAGATGTAGTCAGGGGTATAGTAGATGTGGTCAGGGTTAGAGTAGATGTGGTCAGGGTTATAGTAGATGTGGTCTATAGTAGATGTGGTCTATAGTAGATGTGGTCAGGGTTATAGTAGATGTGGTCAGGGTTATAGTAGATGTGGTCTATAGTAGATGTGGTCAGGGTTATAGTAGATGTGGTCAGGGTTATAGTAGATGTGGTCTATAGTAGATGTGGTCTATAGTAGATGTGGTCAGGGTTATAGTAGATGTGGTCAGGGTTATAGTAGATGTGGTCTATAGTAGATGTGGTCAGGGTTATAGTAGATGTAGTCTATAGTAGATGTAGTCAGGGTTATAGTAGATGTAGTCAGGATTATAGTAGATGTGGTCTATAGTAGATGTGGTCAGGGTTATAGTAGATGTGGTCAGGTTTATAGTAGATGTGGTCTATAGTAGATGTGGTCAGGGTTATAGTAGATGTGGTCAGGGTTATAGTAGATGTGGTCAGGGTTATAGTAGATGTGGTCTATAGTAGATGTGGTCAGGGTTATAGTAGATGTGGTCTATAGTAGATGTGGTCAGGGTTATAGTAGATGTGGTCTATAGTAGATGTGGTCAGGGTTATAGTAGATGTGGTCTATAGTAGATGTGGTCAGGGTTATAGTAGATGTGGTCAGGGTTATAGTAGATGTGGTCTATAGTAGATGTGGTCAGGGTTATAGTAGATGTGGTCTATAGTAGATGTGGTCAGGGTTATAGTAGATGTGGTCAGGGTTATAGTAAATGTGTTCTATAGTAGATGTGGTCTATAGTAGATGTGGTCAGGGTTATAGTAGATGTGGTCAGGGTTATAGTAGATGTGGTCAGGGTTATAGTAGATGTGGCCAGGGTTATAGTAAATGTGGTCTATAGTAGATGTGGTCTATAGTAGATGTGGTCAGGGTTATAGTAGATGTGGTCAGGGTTATAGTAGATGTGGTCAGGGTTATAGTAGATTTGGTCAGGGTTATAGTAGATGTGGTCTATTGTAGATGTGGTCAGGGTTATAGTAGATGTGGTCAGGGTTATAGTAGATGTGGTCAGGGTTATAGTAGATGTGGTCAGGGTTATAGTAGATGTAGTCAGGGTTATAGTAGATGTGGTCAGGGTTATAGTAGATGTGGTCTATAGTAGATGTGGTCAGGGTTATAGTAGATGTGGTCAGGGTTATAGTAGATGTGGTCTATAGTAGATGTGGTCAGGGTTATAGTAGATGTGGTCAGGATTATATTAGATGTGGTCTATAGTTGATGTGGTCAGGGTTATAGTAGATGTGGTCAGGGTTATAGTAGATGTGGTCTATAGTAGATGTGGTCAGGGTTATAGTAGATGTGGTCAGGGTTATAGTAGATGTGGTCTATAGTAGATGTGGTCAGGGTTATAGTAGATGTGGTCAGGGTTATAGTAGATGTGGTCAGGGTTATAGTAGATGTAGTCAGGGTTATAGACGATGTGGTCTATAGAAGATGTGGTCAGGGTTAGAGTAGATTTGGTCTATAGTAGATGTGGTCTATAGTAGATGTGGTCAGGGTTATAGTAGATGTGGTCAGGGTTATAGTAGATGTGGTCTATAGTAGATGTGGTCTATAGTAGATGTGGTCAGGGTTATAGTAGATGTGGTCTATAGTAGATGTGGTCAGGGTAATATTAGATGTGGTCAGGGTTATAGTAGATGTGGTCAGGGTTATAGTAGATGTGGTCAGGGTTATAGTAGATGTGGTCTATAGTAGATGTAGTCAGGGTTATAGTAGATGTGGTCTATAGTAGATGTGGTCTATAGTAGATGTGGTCAGGGTTATAGTAGATGTGGTCAGGGGTATAGTAGATGTGGTCAGGGGTATAGTAGATGTGGTCAGGGTTAGAGTAGATGTGGTCTATAGTAGATGTGGTCTATAGTAGATGTGGTCAGGGTTATAGTAGATGTGGTCAGGCTTATAGTAG